>NC_133336.1:170876219-171145621 GCF_042186555.1 Aquarana catesbeiana | reverse complement strand
TAAGAGAGGGAGAGATAAAGATGTGAAAGAGAGAGAGAGTGAGAGAGAGAGAGAGAGAGAGAGAGAGAGAGAGAGAGAGAGAGAGAGAGAGATGTAAGAGAGCGAGAGATGTAAGAGAGAGAGATATGTAAGAGAGGGAGAGATAAAGATGGTAAGAGAGAGACATGTAAGAGAGAGAGAGAGAGAGAGAGATGAGAGAGGGAGGGAGGGAGAGAGAGGAGAGAGATGTAAGAGAGCGAGAGAGATAGATAGATGTAAGCGAGAGAGATGTGAGAGAGAGAGAGATGTAAGTGAGAGAGAGAGGAGAGAGAGAGATGTAAGAGAGAGAGAGAGAGAGAGAGAGAGAGATGTAAGTGAGAGAGAGATGTAAGAGAGAGAGAGATGTAAGAGAGAGAGAGATGTAAGAGAGGGAGAGATAAAGAGGTAAGAGAGAGAGAGAGATGTAAGAGAGAGAGAGATGTAAGAGAGCGAGAGATGTAAGAGAGAGAGAGAGAGAGAGATATGTAAGAGAGGGAGAGATAAAGATGTAAGAGAGAGACATGTAAGAGAGAGAGAGAGATGAGAGAGAGAGAGAGAGAGAGGAGGGAGGGAGGGAGAGAGAGATGTAAGTGAGAGAGATGTAAGAGAGAGAGAGAGATGTAAGAGAGATGAGAGAGGGAGGGAGGGAGAGAGAGATGTAAGCGAGAGAGAGGAGAGAGATGTAAGAGAGCGAGAGAGAGAGAGAGAGAGATGTGAGAGAGAGATGTAAGTGAGAGAGATATGTAAGAGAGAGAGAGGGATGTAAGTGAGAGGTGTGTGTGTGTGTGTGTGTGAGTGAGTGAGTGAGTGAGAGAGAGAGAGAGAGAGAGAGAGAGATGTAATAGAAAGATGCAAGAGAGAGATGATAGAGATAGAGAGAGATGTGTGTGTGTGTGACAAAGAGAGAGATGTGAAAGAGATGAGAGAGAAAGAGACGTGAGAGAGAGAGATGTGAGAGAGAGAGAGATGTAAGAGAGAGAGATGAGATGAGAGAGAGATGTGAGAGAGAGGTGAGAGAGATGTAAGAGATGTGTGTGAGAGAGAGAGAGAGATGTGTGAGAGAGAGAGAGAGAGATGTGTGAGAGAGAGAGAGAGATGTGTGAGAGAGAGAGATGTGTGTGAGAGAGAGAGAGATGTAAGAGAGAGAGAGGACAAAAAAGAGACAGAGAGAGATGTAAGAGAGAGATGTGTGAGAGAGAGAGATGTAAGAGAGAGAGGCTTAAGAAAGAGACATAGAAAGAGGTGTGAGAAAGAGACATAGTGAGAGAGATGGGAGAGTTTAATAAAGAGAGATATAGAGAGGTGTAAGAAAGCGAGAGAGAAAGAAAGTGGTGTGAGAGAAATAGAAAGAAAAAAAAGGAAGGAGAGGAGAGGAGAGAGACAATGTGCAATAGAAAGAGCGAGTGAGTGAAAAAAAGGTGTAATGGCGTAATTGTAAAGGCAAATCCACTTTGTACTACAAGTGCACTTATAAGTGCAGTCGCTTTAGATCTGAGGGGAAGATCTACAATGAGGAGAAGCTCTGCTAATTTTATCATCCAATCATGTACAAGCAAAAATGCTGTTTTTTATTTTCCTTGCAAATTCCCCTCAGATCTACAGCGACTGCACTTCCAAGTGCACTTGTAGTGCAAAGTGTATTTGTCTTTAGTAAATAAACCTCATAGAAAGTGTTACGATATCTGGAGTCCAGAGTTTCCCTTATTATTGAACCATATACTGTATATATTTCATTGGTTCTTAGCAGTCTGCAGTTCCCCCTCTTATGTGTTCCTAACTGTTTTGCTGTATTACATAATGTTGTGAAAATGAGATGTGCTGCCAGATGTTTGTCTGGACAAGTTTGGCTGTACATTGGCCCTTTTCTGGGAAAGAACAAAACACAACAAGCACACTTGGAAGACCCCCTAATGTGTCACTATAAGATCGATTAAAGAGGAAGTAAACTCTTCTAACCCCCCCCCCCCCCAAAAAAAAGACAACCTGCAAGACAAAAGCATAATGAGCTAGTATGCATAGCATACTAGCTCATTATGTATTACTTACCTCAGATTGAAGCCCCCGAAGCCGTTCTCGTCTCCCCCTCCGGCCGCCAACTTGTCTTCCAGGAGTTACTTCCGGGTATCGCGGCTCTGGCGCTGTGATTGGCCGGAGCTACAATGACATCACTCCCGCGCATGCGCGCGGGAGATGCCCGTAACGGCACGCAGACTGATGCAGCAGCACATAGGTGCCATTGCATCAGTTTGCTCTAGTGCGCATGTGCTGATGTAAGAAAGAGACATGAAGAGAGAGAGAGAGACTGGGGGTCCCGGGGATGAGGACCACTTCCTGCTACATTGCCCAAAGTACTCAGTGAGGGACACTCACTTCCAGAGACTCTCCACTCTCATCCCGAACTTTAATTCTATAAAAGAGAAGAGGAAACTCCAATTGCTATTGGGAGAAGAGGAGCCAGTGGTAAAAATAGCTGCCCAATATGTGTCAGCGTGCACAGATTGAGAGGCACATGAAAGACAGAGGACTTAAAAATCCTTTACACGGACTTATGCCCATTCCCCTCTATATTACCTGTTACCCCCTCCCCCCTCCTTTTTCTTGTAGAAACTCAACTGCTTTGGCAATGCTAACATGTATGTGGTCCTGCCAATAAAGCTTATTTAAATTTGAATTTGAGAGGAAGGGAAGTGTAAGAAAGAGACGGAGAGAGACGGAGAGAGAGAGAGAGAGAGAGAGAAAGAGAGAGAGAGGGAGGGAGAGAGAGAGGTGTAAGAAAGAGACATAGAGAGTTGTAAGAAAGAGAGAGAGAGAGAGAGAGAGATGGATAAAGAGAGAGATGTGTAAGGAAGAGATGTAGAAAGGGAGGTGTAACAAAGAGAGAGAGAGGGAGAGAGAGAGAGAGAGGGATAAAGAGAGAGATGTGTAAGGAAGAGATGTAGAAAGCGAGGTGTAACAAAGAGAGAGAGAGGGAGAGAGAGGGATAAAGAGAGAGATGTGTAAGGAAGAGATGTAGAAAGCGAGGTGTAATAAAGAGAGATAGAGAGAGTTGTAAGAAAGAAAGATAAAGAGAGAGGTGTAAGAAAGAGAGGCAGAGAGAGAGAGACAGAGTGAGGTGTAAGAGAGAGAGAGGTGTAAGAAAGAGACATAGAGCGAGAGAGAGAAAGAGAGAGGTGTAATAAAGAGACATAGAGAGAGAGGTAGCAAGAGAGGGGTGTAAGAGAGAGAAAAAGAGGGGGTGTAAGAAAGAGAGAGAGAGGTGTAAGAGAGGGAAAGAGAGAGAGAGAGAGAGAGAGAGAGAGAGAGGTGTAAGAAAGAGTGATGGAGAGAGAGGGGGGATTATAAGAAAGAGAGAACGAGATATAAGAAAGAGAGAGAAGGATGTGAGAAATGAAAGATGTAAGAAAGAGACAGAGACATTTGTATATATAAGCTTTTGTTGTGGTGCCGGTAAAGTCCATGGACTGTGGTCCAATCAATTTTGTCTGTATATACTACGTTAATATTGGGACATGGCACCTTTGTATGGTTAGGGTTATTGAATGTCCACATTACCACCCAGTGGCTCCTCATTCAAAAAACTTTTCTGATTAAAATGAATAAGAGTAGGCTAAAAATAATTGAAATAGAATGTGGTAATACATATATGATTTTAAGTTTTCACAATAGATACACTTTAATAATACTAAGGTATTACAAGCTGTCGGGTGTCATTGATCAAACATGGTCATGACTATATCTAGTCAATGACATCTCCTGAGGTGTCTTAGTGGTTGTTAAAACACTGGCGGCATCTTAGCAACCATTGATGCTGTGCAGCCTGCAGTAATACCGCTAATAAATAAATTACTTTCTCTTGGTGTTAGATTACACTAGTGTTAGCCCCCTTAAGACAGGTGGTGAGGAGGCATTATGTCACCACCTCACTGGCTTTTTTACCGCCTAAAAGCCTGCACTATCCTGCTGCAACCGCGTACACTACATGTGGTTGCAGAGTGGTGTTGCTCTATTCACTCAAATGCCAGCAGAAAATGACAGGGGGTTTAATTCTTGTTGCGGCATGTGTAGACCCCCCATCCACTGCCTTTGCAGCTTAAGGGGGAAGCTGCAAGTGTAAATTGACCTTTGCAGAAGCAGCAGGATGCTCAGGCTAGCAAAATAGTTCTGTCAGTCGGCAAATTCTGAATATACAAAATTCAGGTCAAACCCGGAATTTGGCCCTAATCCAATATTTACCACTAACATCAGTAGAAGTGGACAGTGATAACCAGAATCAGTCATGGTCAGAGAGAAGTGGAGTGAGGGTGACTTGTATTTTTTTGTTATTGTAATATGTTTGGCTTTAAACAAATAAATACATCAACGGTAACTTTCCATCATTTCCAGCCAATGATTTATTTGTTTTTTTTTATTATATAAATTTCAATTTTTGTTTTTATACGTTTTTATAATCTGGATAGGCCTGTGGGCGTGATGTATCTAGATTTCACCAAAGCATTTGACACAGTACCCAAGAAACGCTTAGAATTTAGGGCTGTTGGCTTTGACGATTGTGTATGTACCATATGTGGGTAGAAAACTGCTTACAGAGATGCATCCAAACAGTGGTGATAGACTAGCCTCTGAATGGTCTGGAGTTGTGAGTGGGGGGGCCCTAAGGCTCTGGCCTAGGACAAATTCTGTTTAACTTGTTCATAAACAATAGAGAGGTTGGTATAAATAGGTCACTCTCAGTGCTAATGATACAATGGTCAGCAGGGTAATAACTTCACAACAAGATATTACAACTTTACAAGAAGACCTGACTAAAACAGAGGTGGGCAACTACAGGGCAAACGAGGTTCACTGTAGGGAAATGTAGAGTGATACACTTGGAGGCTAAACATATGAACGCTAGGGGAAGAACCTCTGGGGAAATCAAAGATGTAGAAGGATATGGGGGTTCTAGTAGGTTATAGGTTCAGCAATAGCAAGCAATGCCAAGCTGCAACAAGCAAGGCCAGCAGAATATTAGCATGCATTAAAAAGGGTATTTACTCAAGAGATAAATCTATAATTCTATCACTTTACAAAACCCTGGTTCGGCTGCATCTTGAGTATGCCGTCCAGTTCTGGTTACCAGTCCTCCATAAGGATCTGCTGGAGCTAGAAAAAGTTCAAAGAAAGGCAGCAAAACTAGTAAAGGTACAGAAGGCTCTCAGTTATGAGAAATGACTACAAAATATTATGCTTATTCTCCCTGGGGAAGAGACGCTTGAGAGGAGATTGCAATATATCAATATCTAAATGGTGATTCTAACATAGGGAGCAAACTACTCAGTCTCAGGTCGCTGAAGAGGACACTTGGCCACTCAATGAAGGCAGATGAGAAGCAGTTTAATCTTAAACTGTGTAAGGGGTTCTGTTAGAATAGTAAGGGTGTGGGACTCCCTTCCACAGTTGGTGGTGTCAGTAGGAAGTGTCAACAATTTAAAAAACTTTTAGATTAGGCATTGTAGCATACACAATATATAGGGATATGGGAAGTGGTAGAGACATAAATACATACACATACCCACACAGGTTGAACTGGATGGACTGGCTTCTTTATTCAACCTTACCAACCATGCATGTTTTCATTCTGAAGACAAGGTGTATATATCATTATAGCATAGTATAGTTACTGAGAGAAGATTTCAGGTCTTGATCTAACTCATCGTGTCAACCCCATTCAGATCAATACCTGCGATCTGCTAAATAAATGGATTACACTGATGAGGATAACTGATGTAAGGCAGCAACACTCTGATGGGGACACCTTATGTAAGGGGGCTCTCTGATGGGGACACTCGATGTAATGCAGCAGCACTCTGATGGGGACACCTGATGTAAGGGAACTTTCTGATGGGGACACCTAATATAAAGGGGTACTCTGATGGGGACACCTGATGTAAGGGAACTTTCTGATGGGGACACCTAATATAAAGGGGTACTCTGATGGGGACACCTGATGTAAAAAAATGAAAACAATCTCCTGCGCTTGGGGGCTTAGTCTATAGGTGGGTGGTGCAGGCAGACCTTTGGCTAAAATGTGGAATGTCAACAGTCTTGCTGCCCTCCTCAGAACAATTGGTATCCTTAGAACTGAAACATATAAAGAAGAAAGGAGGGCTCACCGACCTTGTACATTACCAAAGATAAAATGTATTAAAAAACTGTAACAGCAGTAGTCATACTCACAAACAAATGTGATAAAAAGGCTTGTCAGTACACCAGCAAATTAAACCGTGCCTCTAAACACCTGCAACCTGGACCAGATGTTGAAGGGGACCAGATGGCATCGCAAACGGCTTACGCGTTACGAGGGAAAACCCTCTTCCTCAGAGCCAAAGCTGCAAACGACTGGCCTCCTCTGGATACCTCTATCTATGTCCACACGCACACAAGTCCAAGCAGACCCCCACCAGATCGTACCTCGCCCTTCAGCTAGGGCGCCACCTACTATGTGGATCGATTGGAAGTGTGTATTACTATCCAACATTCTAAATCCCTCCCCTGTCACCATGAAAGTATCCCCAACCTTTGAGCCTCATGTTAGATTTGGCGCAGGAGTGCATATTACTGTAGCTACCATCAATGACTACATGTAACATTTACACTATACCATGATTTTTGATTGTTATTATTTCCATTAATGTAATTGTTGTTGTTACCATTAGCATTCTCATTGTTAGTATTGCAGTATGGTACACCTACCCATTGCTGCTGTTCTCATTCCAGTGTGCAACAGTTTGCTGGTAGTTCATCATAGGATGGGCAATCATGATTCGTGATGGGATTCCGTCGGACAAGATAGCACGTGGTTATACACAGAAACCTAAAATGATTCTTAATACTTGCTAGTGGACTTACATACTCTCTGATGGACACACCATGGAGTCATCACTAGTGCATACAGACCCAATTATAAAGGAATTGCATATGCTAACAAAAATACCGGCGGAGTCCCAATCAGTACATGCAGACCTCATTAGATAAAATGCAGATACCAATTTATTTTCCAGTGGGGCTCTCACCAATACATCCAGATCCAATTTGGTATAATGCACAAAATGATAAATTTTGTAAAGACATTATAAAGGGTACATCAATATATATATATACATACTTTGCCACCAGCCCATTTCATAATCATATGACAAAACCATTTGAAGCCAATGGACCTGAGAAATAAAATAAAACTTGAACGTTTATAACAGCATAGTGGTTGTATTCATGCCTAATTTAAACCAATCAAAGATATGGAGATGGTAGGCCACATTCCTACTGGGTGACCCCAGTATCCAGCTTTAGTCCAACGTAGTGCTATGTGCATTAATATGAAATGATAGTGCTAATTGTGCATTGTTGTTAAGTGTTAATCTAGAAAGTGTTGATCTACTATATCCTACTTAGAGCCCCTGCAAGCTCATGGGGCCAGCCTATCTACACCTTGCAACTAAATGATGCGCACATATGCCAAAAGGCCACAAATGTACACAATGCTATTTGTGCAGTGCACACGTGCGCGCCCATGGCCACGCACCTATGCGCCAGGAACAGACCTGGACCCAATGTTAGACATGACCCCTAGGGGTGATGCTCAGATCCGAAGGGACTGGGAAAGGGTGACCCAGTGCCTTGGACAAGAGCGGGATGGGATGGAAGGGGATTAAAAAGGGCACAAAACTTGACAAGCCAGAGATCAGCGTGACAAGACAGGGCTAAGCTATAGTATAGGCCTTTAGTTGGTGTAAGCAAGGTCAAACTACATTGTGCAGTTCGATCCCCTCATTGAGGCCCTGAGGGGCCAGGGATCTTAGAGTAAAAAATCCAGAAGGCCTCTCTTGTACATAGTATTTGATGTTTCTTGCTACTGTCTAAATCGTTTGTTATAGCCTCTATTCCGAATACTCTTAGACCATTAATGCTGCTATTATGAGCCTCCTTAAAGTGACGTGGCACAGAGTATCTATCTTTTTCTGTTGTAATGCTACTCCTGTGCTCCCCATTCTTGTCCTCATGGGTCGTGAAGTGCAACACACGTATAAGAGTCCACAGGGACAAAGGAGGCCGTAAATAACATATGAAGTACCGCAGTTGATGAACTGCTTGATCATGTGGCCTGATGTAAGGCAGCAGTACTCTGACTGGGACACCTGATGTAAGGGGACCCTCTGATGGGGACACCTGATAAAGACACTGATGTAAATCAGCAGTGATGGGAACACCTCATGTAATGCAGCCACTCAGATGGAAACACCTGATGTAAGGGGGCACTCTAATGGGGAAACCTGATTTAAGGGGACACTCTAATAGGAACTCCTGATTAGGGATGAGCTTCGAGTTGGAGTCGAACTCATGTTCGACTCGAACATCGGCTGTTCGCAAGTTCGCCGAACAGTGAACAATTTGGGATGTTCGCGGCAAATTCGAATTCCGCAGAACACCCTTTAAAAGTCTATGGGAGAAATCAAAAGTGCTAATTTTAAAGGCTTATATGCAAGTTATTGTCATAAAAAGTGTTTGGGGACCTGGGTCCTGCCCCAGGGGACATGGATCAATGCAAAAAAAAGTTTTAAAAACAGCCGTTTTTTCAGGAGCAGTGATTTTAATAATGCTTAAAGTCAAACAATAAAAGTGTAATATCCCTTTAAATTTCGTAGCTGGGGGGTGTCTATAGTATGCCTGTAAAGGGGCGCATGCTTCCCGTGTTTAGAACAGTCTGACAGCAAAATGACATTTCAAAGGAAAAAAAGTAATTTAAAACTACTCGCGGCTATTGCATTGCCGGTCCGGCAATACACATAGAAGTTCATTGATAAAAACGGCATGGGAATTCCCCACAGGGGAACCCCGAACCAAAATTAAAAAAAAAATGACATGGGGGTCCCCCTAAATTCCATACCAGGCCCTTCAGGTCTGGTATGGATATTAAGGGGAACCCCGGCCAAAATTAAAAAAAAAATGATGTGGGGTTCCCCCTAAATTCCATACCAGGCCCTTCAGGTCTGGTATGGATATTAAGGGGAACCCCGGCCAAAATAAAAAAAAAATGACGTGGGGGTCCCCCTAAATTCCATACCAGACCCTTATCCAAGCACGCAACCTGGCAGGCTGCAGGAAAAGAGGGGGGGATGAGAGAGTGCCCCCCCCTCCTGAACCATACCAGGCCACATGCCCTCAAATTGGGAGGGTGCTTTGGGGTAGCCTGACCTGACCTAGACCTGAAGGGCCTGGTATAGAATTTAGGGGGACCCCCCACGTCATTTTTTTTTTTTAAATTTTGGTTCGGGGTTCCCCTGTGGGGAATTCACATGCTGTTTTTATCAATGAACTTCTATGTGTATTGTCGGACCGGCAATGCAATAGCCACGAGTAGTTTTAAATTACTTTTTTTCCTTTGAAATGTCATTTTGCTGTCAGACTGTTCTAAACACGGGAAACATGCGCCCCTTTACAGGCATACTATAGACATCCCCCAGGTACGAAATTTAAAGGGATATTACACTTTTATTGTTTGACTTTAAGCATTATTAAATCACTGCTCCCGAAAAAATGGCCGTTTTTAAAACTTTTTTTTGCATTGATCCATGTCCCCTGGGACAGGACCCGGGTCCCCAAACACTTTTTTATGACAATAACTTACATATAAGCCTTTAAAATTTGCACTTTTGATTATTCATGTTCGTGTCCCATAGACTTTAACGGTGTTCGCGTGTTCGAACAAACTTTTTTCCTGTTCGCATGTTCTGGTGCAAACCGAACAGGAGGGTGTTCGGCTCATCCCTACTCCTGATGTAAGGCAGCACTCTGATGAGCACACTTGATGTAAGCCCATATTTGCCACAGATCTTTAAGTACTGTCCAAATGTTTTTTTTAAAGAATGATCACATCACAGTGTGAAAAGTACAACATTTCAGAGCTATGTAGGACCCTTTTATCATGTAATGATGAAGGGGTCCTGCACAGCTCGAAAACATTGCACTTTTTACACTGTGATTTGATCATTCTTCAATAAAACCTTTGGATGGTACATGAAGATCCATGGTGTGCTGGCAAATATGTACACTGATCTGTGACGATTCCAGTGTCCTGCTGGCTATTGCTGCAGCACCCACTACCTTTAAGGTCTTTGCAAGAACTTGACTACATACTGTATATGTTAGGATCTGAGTCATAGCCCAAACATGAGATTCAAACCTCTGCTGAAATTTTACTGAGTGAACCTCCTTGAATTTTAATTCAATACCCTTGCTTTACAGTATAAAAGAACTGCATGCACATTCTTAACCCTGTAACCTGGGGACAGGTAGCAGGTACAAAGCTCCCTGGGATGAGCAGTCTTTCAGGCACAGATACCAAATCCAGTGAAGTAATGACAGACAGTGCAGTGTTTATTTGTGATATATACAGGTGCTGTACAGTGTTCCAAAAACAAATAGGAACAAAAATAGCCAAACAAAAACCTAGCCGTGTCTCGGCACTAGCTGTATAATATTTACAGATCCTAACTACCAGGCTGAGCAAGCCTACAGCTTGTCAGCTTCCACATACATAGCTTTTACCAACCTTTTGCTCTCCTAGACAGAAGTTGTCTGAGGTTCCCAGGCCAGCACTGGCTGTTTGTCTCAAGTGAGTTTAAATTAGCCTGGGGGAGAGGACCAAGACCCAAACAGGACCATGGATCAGAGATTCCTGAACGTGAGAGGAGCCTGGGGGACGTATAAACCCCAAAGAGCACTTTTCCCACCTCTCTCTGGGACGCTCTGCTACATATCCTCCCCCCCTTGTTTCAACCCCAGGGTTGGAACACCTGTGGCCCAACAGGAGTGAACATGGGACAGGGCATCTACATTTCCCATCTCAACACCCGGCCTGTGTTTTACAGTGAAGGAATAATCCTGTAGAGCCAGAAACCATTGGTTCACCCATCTTTTACTTTCCTTTTTGGCCATCCATTTCAGGGGAGCATGGTCAGACAATACTGCCCCAATACCTACATCAGACACATCCGTCTGAACCAAAAAGTCTTTGGAGAAATCGGGGGAGTACAGTACTGGCTGTGCACAAAGAGCCTTCTTCAGGACTTGGAAAGATTTCTCTGCTACTCTGGACCATTTCACCATTTCACCATTACAGAGTCTTTCCCTTTCATTAGGTCTGTCAGTGGGGAAGCTATAGTTGAAAATTCGAGATAAACCTTCTATAATACCCCGCAATCTCAAGAAAGGCCCCGACCTGCTTCTTGTTTGCAGGACGTGGCCACTCCTGGATGGCTTCTATCTCTATTCCTTATCAGGAACTCTCTAGCTTCCTGTTTTTGGGAATACGACAGGGTGTCTGGAATCGTGACCTAAGGATCAGAGGGGACTAAGTACCCTTAGGCATTACCGGGAGGGACCTCGCAGTTAATGCCAGTCTATCTTTCCAGGGCTTTAACAAATTTATGTGGTAAATCTGTTCAGGCTTCTTTTTACCTGGTTGATATACTTTGTAATTGACCTCCCCAAGTCTTTCAATTACTTCGAAGTGATCCTGCCACTTAGCCAGGAACTTGCTCTCAACAGTGGAAACTAACACCAGAACCCTGTGGCCAAATAAAAAAACACGCAGTTGGGCCCCCCTGTTGTATATTCTCTGTTGGGCTGCTTGGGCCTGCAGTAAGTGTTCTTTTACCATCAGCATGATTGCTGCAATCCTGTCCTGTTTGAGCGTTATGCTCAATGACACTTTTGTGGGGTGTCTGCTCCCCCTCCCAGGTTTCCTTGGCTATGTCTAAGAGTCCTCGAGAGTGTCTCCCATAAAGCAACTCAAATGGAGAGTACCCCATAGAGGACTGGGGAACCTCTCTGATGGCAAACATTAGGGATGAGCCGAACACCCCCCTGTTCGGTTCGCACCAGAACATGCGAACAGGAAAAAAGTTCGTTCGAACATGCGAACACCGTTAAAGTCTATGGAACACGAACATGAATAATCAAAAGTGCTAATTTTAAAGGCTTATATGAAAGTTATTGTCATAAAAAGTGTTTGGGGACCTGGGTCCTGCCCCAGGGGACATGGATCAATGCAAAAAAAAGTTTTAAAAACGGCCGTTTTTTCAGGAGCAGTGATTTTAATAATGCTTAAAGTCAAACAATAAAAGTGTAATATCCCTTTAAATTTCGTACCTGGGGGGTGTCTATAGTATGCCTGTAAAGGGGCGCATGTTTCCTGTGTTTAGAACAGTCTGACAGCAAAATGACATTTTGAAGGAAAAAACTCATTTAAAACTACTCGCGGCTATTGCATTGCCGACAATACACATAGAAGTTCATTGATAAAAACGGCATGGGAATTCCCCAAAGGGGAACCCCGAACCAAAATTAAAAAAAAAAAATGACGTGGGAGTCCTCCTAAATTCCATACCAGGCCCTTCAGGTCTGGTATGGATATTAAGGGGAACCCCGGCCAAAATTTAAAAAAAAAAATGACGTGGGGTTCCCCCTAAATTCCATACCAGACCCTTCAGGTCTGGTATGGATTTTAAGGGGAACCCCGAGCCAAAAAAAAAAAAAAAAAACGGCGTGGGGTCCCCCCAAAAATCCATACCAGACCCTTATCCGAGCACGCAACCTGGCAGGCCGCAGGAAAAGAGGGGGGGACGAGAGTGCGGCCCCCCTCCCTCCTGAACCGTACCAGGCCACATGCCCTCAACATTGGGAGGGTGCTTTGGGGTAGCCCCCCAAAACACCTTGTCCCCATGTTGATGAGGACAAGGGCCTCATCCCCACAACCCTGGCCGGTGGTTGTGGGGGTCTGCGGGCGGGGGGCTTATCGGAATCTGGAAGCCCCCTTTAACAAGGTGACCCCCAGATCCCGGCCCCCCCCTGTGTGAAATGGTAAGGGGGTACATAAGTACCCCTACCATTTCACGAAGAAAGTGTCAAAAATGTTAAAAATGACAAGAGACAGTTTTTGACAATTCCTTTATTTAAATGCTTCTTCTTTCTTCTATCTTCCTTCATCTTCTGGTTCTTCTGGTTCTTCTGGCTCTTCTGGTTCTTCCTCCGGCGTTCTCGTCCAGCATCTCCTCCGCGGCGTCTTCTGTCTTCTTCTCCTCGGGCCGCTCCGCACCCATGGCATGGGGGGGAGGCTCCCGCTCTTCTCTTCTTCTTTTCTTCTCTTCTTCAATTCTTCATTTTCTTCTCCGGGCCACTCCGCAATCCATGCTGGCATGGAGGGAGGCTCCCGCTGTGTGACGGCGCTCCTCGTCTGACAGTTCTTAAATAACGGGGGGCGGGGCCACCCGGTGACCCCGCCCCCCTCTGACGCACGGTGACTTGACGGGACTTCCCTGTGGCATTCCCCGTGACGTCACAGGGAAGTCCCGTCAAGTCACCGTGCGTCAGAGGGGGGCGGGGTCACCGCGTGGCCCCGCCCCCCCGTTATTTAAGAACTGTCAGACGAGGAGCGCCGTCACACAGCGGGAGCCTCCCTCCATGCCAGCATGGATTGCGGAGCGGCCCGGAGAAGAAAAGAAGAAGAGAAGAAGAGAAGAAAAGAAGAAGAGAAGAGCGGGAGCCTCCCCCCCATGCCATGGGTGCGGAGCGGCCCGCGGAGAAGAAGATAGAAGACGCCGCGGAGGAGATGCTGGACGAGAACGCCGGAGGAAGAACCAGAAGAGCCAGAAGAACCAGAAGATGAAGGAAGATAGAAGAAAGAAGAAGCATTTAAATAAAGGAATTGTCAAAAACTGTCTCTTGTCATTTTTAACATTTTTGACACTTTTTTCGTGAAATGGTAGGGGTACTTATGTACCCCCTTACCATTTCACACAGGGGGGGGGCCGGGATCTGGGGGTCACCTTGTTAAAGGGGGCTTCCAGATTCCGATAAGCCCTCCGCCCGCAGACCCCCACAACCACCGGCCAGGGTTGTGGGGATGAGGCCCTTGTCCTCATCAACATGGGGACAAGGTGTTTTGGGGGGCTACCCCAAAGCACCCTCCCAATGTTGAGGGCATGTGGCCTGGTACGGTTCAGGAGGGAGGGGGGGGCCGCACTCTCGTCCCCCCTCTTTTCCTGCGGCCTGCCAGGTTGCGTGCTCGGATAAGGGTCTGGTATGGATTTTTGGGGGGACCCCACGCCGTTTTTTTTTTTTTGGCGCGGGGTTCCCCTTAAAATCCATACCAGACCTGAAGGGTCTGGTATGGAATTTAGGGGGAACCCCACGTCATTTTTTTTTTTAAATTTTGGCCGGGGTTCCCCTTAATATCCATACCAGACCTGAAGGGCCTGGTATGGAATTTAGGGGGACTCCCACGTCATTTTTTTTCTTTAATTTTGGTTCGGGGTTCCCCTTTGGGGAATTCCCATGCCGTTTTTATCAATGAACTTCTATGTGTATTGTCGGCAATGCAATAGCCGCGAGTAGTTTTAAATGAGTTTTTTCCTTCAAAATGTCATTTTGCTGTCAGACTGTTCTAAACACAGGAAACATGCGCCCCTTTACAGGCACACTATAGACACCCCCCAGGTACGAAATTTAAAGGGATATTACACTTTTATTGATTGACTTTAAGCATTATTAAAATCACTGCTCCTGAAAAAACGGCCGTTTTTAAAACTTTTTTTTGCATTGATCCATGTCCCCTGGGGCAGGACCCAGGTCCCCAAACACTTTTTATGACAATAACTTGCATATTAGCCTTTAAAATTAGCACTTTTGATTTCTCCCATAGACTTTTAAAGGGTGTTCTGCGGCATTCGAATTTGCCGCGAACACCCCAAATTGTTCGCTGTTCGGTGAACTTGCGAACAGCCAATGTTCGAGTGGAACATGAGTTCGACTCGAACTCGAAGCTCATCCCTAGCAAACATAAAGTATGGAATCAGGAAGTCCCATCTTTGTCAACAAACTTTTTTAACATGCTTTATTGAAGCATTCCACCAAAACATCAGTTTGAGGGTGGTACACGGAGGTTCGCAACTGTGTCACCTTAAATAACTTGCACAACTCCCTAGTTACTCGTGACATAAATGGGGTGCCCTGGTCTGTAAGGACTTCCTTAGGGATCCCAACTCGACTGAACACCATGAACAGCTGTTTGGCAATGTTCTTATCCAAGGCAGTCTCTTACCAACCTGTTATACATACTCCAAACCCCTCACATCCCCCACAAATGACGTGACAAGGTTTTTGGAGTAAATGGCCTGACGGCCTTTTATTAACAATTACTGTAAATATAATAAGTAACTTTTTAAATAACTTTTAAATAACCGTTAACCGACTTTTTATATATATGCTTTATATATATATATATATATATATATATATATATATATATATATATATATGCTTTAGGGCAACGACACACAACCTGGTCACTGCGACTAACTCTTTTAAACTTTAGGCCTCAAGTCGCAAGTTCCCGACTCTGAGACGGTACTCAACCTTCGCAGTGACCTAAATTTTACCCCTTCCTGGTTAACCCCTCGTAACTGGAGGGTACCCGAGAACCCCATACCACAGATGGGTCTCAACCATGTTATATGTATATAACAGCCATTTTTTCCTCCTCCAAAGACCCAACACTGCCACAGCACAAAAAGGGGTAACACCTTACCCTTGCGTGCACCTCCACACCCTCAATGCTCGCTGTATGCAAACCCAGCGCCCAAAGGTCGGTTCCCACATCATTGAGGTGTACCTCCAAGTGTCCACCTCCAGCTCCCTGTGATGTATGGCCACTCCTCCATTCCTGATTATGAACCTGCCTACTTCCTTATTAACTTTCACACAGGCCCTGTCCACCTTTTATGCTGACCAAGCCCATTGCCAGGACGTCCTGCCCACCATGTCTGACCAAACTATGACCATCCCGGGAAAAGCCGAATGTAAACGTAAAAAATCTAATTTTACGTCCCGTATGAGATCCCTCATAGACCTGGCTCCCATGTCATTCTCCCCCACATGTAGCACCAAAACGTCTGGTGCCCTGTCTAATTGGGAGAAGCTGTGTACCTCCGTAAGTACCCTATTCCACAGCATACCTGGAACCCCGATCCATCGGATCTGAGCTTCCTGTCAGGGAATGCCCAACTGCCTACCGTTCGGCTGAACATCAGCTCGTCTGGCCCCCCCCGTATACATAGGAGTGACCTACTATCCACACTAGGCCAACCTCTCCATCTGTAAACAAGAAAATGACAAAACAAAACAGTAAGCTCCCCCCTCAAAACTGCAATATAATAACAGCCCGAAAAACCACGTTAGACCTAATTCTGAATCAAATGTGGGTGAATATATAGCTTAAATCTATCCGAGTCCCACCGCCTGACGCGCTTGACTGCTTCATAACTAAGATCCGCCCTAGAAGCCTCCATGGCCGCCCCTATGCGGAAAGAAAGGGAAGCGTAACTTTTTGGGTCGTAGCCGGCCACAGTCAAACATTTTCTAAATACGGCAATGAACTGGAACTTTGACAAGGATGACCCGTCCCTATGTATAAGAAACGAGCCTTCAAACTCAGGACGCATGTCCCGAAAAGATTCCACCGCTCTTACTGGACAAATGTGTGACTCTGGGATTCAGAAAACTTCAAGTTGCATGCCCTTACCGGTCTGATCCGTTTTTGACCGTCGTAACCACAGTCAATCCGAGTCCCCCAAATAATCTACCTCATGTACCAACAGCCCTCCTTTTTCCCATTTTGAAGGGCTGACAAGCTCGCTTATCCGTAACGCCCCAAAGAAAGCCAATGAGAAGGCCGCACGGAAAAGAGTACATTCATACCCTGAGCTACAGACCCTGCCTAAACATGAAAACAAAACTTGTAACATTTTAACCACTTGCCGACCGCCTCACGCTGATATACATCAGCAGAATGGCACGGGCAGGCAGAGTCACGTACCCATACTGTTAGGAGATTACGGCTTCTAAGACCACCCAGATAGGTTCAGGTAATGCAGGAAGACCTCCGTTGACCCCCAGGCCTGGAGATATCAATAAAGTGACACAGGAGACAGGTTTGCTTAGCCACTTAATGACATCTCATTTGTATTGGTCAAAAGGGACAGTATTTATGCAGTTTGAGGGATGGGAGGAGTTTTACTAACCTTATACATGTCATTGAAATGAAAATAGGTTCAGTTAATATTTAACTATTAGCTGGTGTTATAAGACAAAATCTTGCATCATTTCTACTATATATGTATTTCTTAACAGGTGAAGGACACACTAATCTTATCAAGAACAAACATGAGCTAGGCCAAACTCCATATTCTAGCTAAAATGTATAGGCAACCTTGAGAAGGTTTTCTATAGATAACAACTTAAAGATAATGTGGGTTTCAGTTAAAACTCATATTTGAGTTTTCTCAATTTTCCTGTGAAACATAAAATGGTTCCCTAGAACTAAAATGGAGTCCCTCATGATATGTGCTATGTTCTTTACAATCCCCTCTTTGAGACATTATTTATATGGCTCACTATCTTTCACAGTTATGTAAATTTTCTTCTATCATAATACATACTCAGATAAATTCTATTCGCAGCAGCAGGATCAGGGGTTCGGGATGCCTTAACAATTATACACATTATAAGCTTATAACAGGCATATAGGAACAAAACAAAAAGAGCAATCATAATTATAGTTATGGCAGCACTCTTTATCCATGCCAAAATTCCTATCCCAGAACTTAGGTTTGCAAAAGGATCCCATGTCTTAGCAATGTTTCTAGCTTCATCTTGTAATTTGCTTACTTCTTTCCGGTGTTGTGCAATTATATCATAATAATCTGGTACCTCCATACTTGTGTTATGAAACCAGGTACAACACTCATAATCTTCTGTGTTTTCACATAACCCAGTTAAAGCAGCACTCATGCTTTCTATGGCTAACTCGTGTAGTTCTAATTGTTTTCTAATTGCCCTAGTTTCTATATTTAATTTAGTAATATCATCAGAATTCTTTTCCATTATTTCATCAATGATTCCAGTGTAATTATTCAACCTTTTCATTAAGTCTATTCCCCACCCAGTCCATGAGGGGAACCAAGCCCATGCCTTATCCTTTGTAAGAAATAACTCCCTTTTATTGCGGTGTTTGAGGGGGTACCTAGGATGCATGCTAGCTTCAAGGAGGTGTCCTCCCTTACTATCTCCTACTACGCCCATGATGGGGACTAGGGATGCAAGATAACACCATCCTTGGGGTTCGGTGGGGATCCAAGGGTGACAGATTTTTCCACAACAGATATAAATACTGTTTCCTAGAGCTAAGGATCGTTTGTTGAATATTGTCATCATTTCATCAGAAAAACTGGAAAAAGTTAAACTCGACAATAATTGTCCTACTGTGGAAGTGGAACTGGAGTTAAGAAAGTTTATTAGAGTGGTGTTTAGGGCAGGTTCTGAAGTATGAAAGAAAGGGCTTTCAATTGAAGTCATTGAAAAATTAATATTAGCTTGTTGGCAAACTTCAGCTCCATTTGTGGAGTTTCCCAGCCTAAAACACCAGTCTAGGGAATGACTTCTACCAGTAATTTGGAAAGTAAGGGTATTATTTGAAAGTGTTCTTATGACTTCTGTAAGGACGACAGGAGGTGTGCCATTAAGGAGTGGGGTGAAGTTTAGAGGTACTGCCATTAAGGGGATTCTAGCAGTGCTAGGATGGAGTTTACTACATATCCAACATTTTTCAAATCCAGATTTCTGGGCGTAGCTATATTTAAACTTCAACAATAACATTTTATCTGTAAAACTTTCTGAGTTTTCATTTCTCTTGTGTCTGTCATGTGTATTATTCTGTTGTAGAGTGTTAGAGGCCCCACAAATACCCTTTATGAGTCCCAAATCTTCAGAATAATAAATACAGTTAGTTATCAGCCAAGTTGGCAGGAACACAATCAGGGCAGCCCAGCATAGGAGGCACAAGGCTTTCCCAGAAGTCCGTGGTGAAATAAGCGACGTCATCTTGTTCAGAGTCTTGACCACCTGCTTCACTCTGTTTTCGAGGATTTATATCACCTGCTTCACCTCTCTGTGCTTTATCTTTGCCTTGCTTCTTAGGGTCCTGGTTGACCTTCTTTACGCGACTTGCATGAATCCAGGCCTGTTGTCCTTCTACCAAAATAGCTGTGCGGGTGACTGCGATCACTGTGGTTGGGGGTCCGAAGGGAAACTCTTGTTTCTTGGTGCGGTTCAATCTCTGGACCACCACGGTGTCACCCACCTGGAAAGGGTGTGTAGGTTCCTGTGAAGAAGAAGGAGAGGTGCGAGCAACATTCCTTTCAACTTTATCCAAAGTTTCAATAAGTTTTTTTACATATTCTTCCTGAATAAGATCTAGGTCCCCTCTTTCTAACATAAGTGGCTGTCTGGCCCATGGGGTGGGGAATGGCCTACCCATTAAGACTTCAAAAGGAGAGTATCCTGTCTTTTTAGAGGGTGTCATTCTTACCTCGGCTAGTACAGCTGGTAGGACCTTCTTCCAATTTGCATACGTACCTCCAGTGGCCTTCCTGATCTTATCTTTGATGGTTCTGTTCATCCTTTCCACTATACCTGAACTCTGGGGGTGGTAAGGAATATGAAACTTCCATTCTATTTTCAGTGTTTTTACCAGGTCTTGACAAACTTTGGCCACAAATGCAGGACCATTGTCAGAGTTGATCTGCAGTGGGCAACCCCACCTTGGGATAATTTCTTGTATCAGAATCCTCACTACTGTTTGTGCATCTTCCTTTGTAGTTACAAACAATTCTATCCATCTTGAAAACATGTCCACTATTATTAGCAAATATTCCTGTCTTTTACCTAGTTTGGGCATGTGTGTAAAATCTATCTGCAGATGAGTGAATGGTGTAGATGGATATATCAGATGTTCGTGTTTTGCTTTGTGAGGGTTGCTAGGGTTATTCCGAATGCATGTGATGCATCTGGAAACATATGCCTTAACGAGAGAGGGAAGACCTGGAATGTAAAAATCCTTATCCAAAAGTTCACATGTGACTTTCCACCCTCTGTGACCTATCCCATGGTATTGTGAAATAAAAATGGGTGCACTGGCTACAGGGATACATGGTCTCCCCTCTTGGCAGACAAGGTCAGTTTCTGGGTTTGTCTGCACACCTATTGAGTTCCATTGCTGGATGTCTTGGTCTGTGGCATATGCTTGGAGATCACGCAATGTTTGATCCAAAAGAGGAATTTCTGGTGAGAGTAATGGCATTTGTATGTTTGCAGGCTGTGTGGATGCTGCTTCTTTTGCTGCTTTGTCAGCTAAGGCGTTGCCTTTGGCTATGTCATCCTGTTGCCCTGTATGTGCCCTACAGTGTAGTATAGCTATGGACCTTGGTAATTGTATAGCTTCTAACAGACTTGTGACAAGCGTGGAATGTGAGATGGATTTACCGTCTGCTGCTATATAGCCCCGCCTTTTCCATATGACTCCAAAATCATGCGCGACACCGTACGCGTACTTGGAGTCTGTGTAAATGTTTACATCCTGCCCTTCAAAAAGCTGACAAGCTCGAGTAAGGGCTATAAGTTCTGCAGCTTGTGCTGATTGGAATGGGACAGGGTTTGCTTCCAGTATTTTATCAGGCAGCTGTACAACAGCATACCCTGCATGGTATGTGTTATCAGTTGGTCTTGAACAAGACCCATCCACAAAGACATTCTGTGCTCCAGGGAGAGCAGTTGAAGACATGTCTGGTCTCGGGGATGTGTCTTGGTGGATGAGGTCCATGCATTCATGTTGAGGCACTACCTCATCTTCTTCACCTTTCAAGCCTAGCAAGGCATTCAGGATTGGAGCTGGGCCAGAAGTGGGAGAGGCATATTTGATCTCAAGTTTTGGGTTAGAAAGTAAAATTACTTCATAACCGCTCAGCCTCTGGGCTGACATGTGCTGGGTATGGATGTTTTTTAGTAGAATGGATACATTGTGAGTGGTGTGTAGTGTGGTGGCATGCCCTAGAGTGAATGATGTAGCCATTTCCACCACCATCGCACAGGATGCCAGAGCTCTGAGACACGCCGGCATGCCCTGTACTGGCATCGGCACAACTTTTGAAAAAAACGCAATTGGGCGGAGTTTCCCCCCATGCTCCTGAGCCAGGACCCCCGCCATTGTTTTACAGTTGTCCCTTGCAAACAAGTGAAACATTTTACCATATTCAGGTAGTCCAAGTCCAGGAGATGTGACCATTGCAGTTTTAAGATACACAAAAGCATTGTACATTTCATCATTCCATTTCACACAATCTGGCATGTCAGTACCTGTGGCTTGCCTCAGGAGATTATCATAGTAGGAACAATCAGGTATCCATTGGCGGCAGTAACCAATCATTCCAAGAAAGGATAGCATGTCCTTCTTAGTAAGTGGGCGGGGCAGACCCATGAGAGCCGCAGCTCTCTTGTGACTGATTTTCCTTTCTCCTTTGGAGAGTACAAAACCAAGGTATTCAACAGTTTCCTGACACCATTGTAGCTTTTTCTTAGAAACCTTGTGACCATTGTCTGCTAACCAATGTAACAGATCTAAACCATCATTTTTACATGCTTTCTGGCTTGGACTACACAACAACAAATCATCAACATATTGAAGTAGGACGGAACCATGGCGGGGTGTCCAAGACCGCAGGGTTGCCTGGAGGGCCACTGTGTATACTACAGGGGAGTCTACATAGCCCTGGGGTAATCTACACCACGTCATCTGGCGGTTTCTGAAATTGAATGCAAAGATAGGCTGTGTCTCTTCGTCAACAGGAACTGAAAAAAATGCATTACAAAGGTCAATGACCGAAAAATACTCTGCATCGCATGGTATGGAGGTTAAGAGTGATGGCACGTCAGGCACTATGGGAGCGATGGGTATCACTAGGTTGTTTATAGCTCTGAGGTCTTGTACAAACCTGTAAGAGCCGTCTGGCTTCATTACTGGGTTAATGGGGGTGTTGTAGGGTGACAGTGTCTCTTTAAGAATTCCTAGCTGCAGGAACCTTTCCACCATTGGGGCCACTCCTTCCTCTTTTTCTTTTGAAATTGGGTATTGTTTGTGGTAAACCGGCTGTGCCCATGATTTTAAAGCTGCCTTGTATGGGGTACAAGAAATAAGACCTACATCCAAGGAGCTTTTTGACCATACCGGATCATCTGGTGGAGGGAGATCACTATCCTCAGTGTAATATATTGGTATTACCTTGGAGTGTACGAAGACCCCTCCTTCAGTAGTCATTTTCAGTGTTATACCCAATCTTCCCATCAAATCTCTACCCAAGAGATTCACAGGACAATTTGGTATAATCCTGAAACAATGATGCAAGACTGTTGCACCTCCCCTTTCAACATCACTTACTGGTAAAGGTGGTGTTTTGTATGTTTTGGTAAGTATCCCATTAATTCCCATAGAAGGTTCAGCAATTTTAGTCTCACCTCTGTAGTAGTCCTCACTGAGGGTGCTCCGAGTTGCCCCTGAATCGGTTAAAAATGGAACAGGCCTATTTTTGATATATAGGGTCACAATTGGTTGTTCATTGTAAGAGTGTGAGATCAAAGGAAATGCTGGGATACTACCTTCCGGGCAGCTTCATTTCAGTTGCTGTTGATTCCACTGTATAGGGAATCGGGGACCCTGTTGCTTTGGGGCAACTTGATTCGGTTGGCTAGATTGGGGTCCCTGTGTACGCATTTGATCTTGATCTTGAGTATTTGGGTTATTCCATTCATAAGGACATTGATTTCTCCAGTGACCCTGTTGTCCACAGTTAAAACAACATGTGCGGGACTGCTGGGGTGGTCTGGAAAAACCATGCCCTCTCCCTCTTGTTCTTCCTCTTCCTCTGCCTCTGTTTCCACTGCCCCATTGTCCACCATTATCTTGGGGAGGCTGAGTTCGCACTCCACCCTGATAAAGGCTACTCACTGCTTTCTCTTTTATTACATCAAAACACCCTGCTGCTTCTTTCTGTATTAAGGTTTCCTGAAATTGGTCAATCGTCTGTGTGGTCCATTCAGATATCATCTGTTTCACCACC
The DNA here is from genome assembly GCF_042186555.1 of Aquarana catesbeiana. NCBI lineage: Eukaryota > Metazoa > Chordata > Amphibia > Anura > Ranidae > Aquarana > Aquarana catesbeiana. The sequence continues at coordinate 171,122,561 of NC_133336.1, read as the reverse complement.
AAGGCGAACTGGGGTTTTAGATTATTCATAAAAGTTTGAATAAACAAAGCTCCCACATCAGTAGTTGTAGCTAATCCAGCTTCTGTTGTCCAATTTTCATGAAACCTTTTCCAGAATTCAACCACAGTTTCTCCTGACTTTTGTTTGCATGCTATGGCAGTAGGGAGGGAACTTTTATTTTTAAATACTCTCATCATTTCAGTCTCTAATTCTGTCCACATGGCGTCCCTACCTGGTACTGTGTTTAACCCATATGCTCCCGCGTTTCCAGTGTCAATAGTGTTTATACTTGGAACATTTGCCCAGCTCCAGGAACTGGTGTGTCCTATGATACCATCAATGATAAGACGCATGTCTTCCTGTGTGTAATTTCTACCCTTACAGGCCTTTTTTAAGTAAGTTAAAGTGCCACCTGCAGAGGCGGTGGGTTTGGGGCAATGTTTTACTATCCTGTCAATGTCCTCAATGTCTATTACCTTTTTTAATAATTCATTTCCAATGGTCATGAAAGGTGTTTGAAGGTTAGTGTTACTATATACAGTTCCACTCTTTGTTTTAGGGGGACTAAGTATTCTATCCCCTTTAACGTCTTCTTCCTCCTGCTCTTGGCCAGGTGGTGAAACTACCCCTCCTATAGCTCCCTGATCATCTTCTGGTTCCCCTACCTCGACTCGGGCCCTCTGTGGGTGCTGTCTATCTTGTTGTGGAGCGGGAGGCATCTGCTGTTGTGGTTGTGGAGCGGGGGGGACCTGCCGTTGTCTGGTTGCATAATGTCCAGCCAGAAGATCAATATCTTCCTTTCTTAAACTTGGATAGACATGTACATATGCGGGTGGAGGATGACTGACTATTGGCAGGGGTGAGGCTATTGGGTCAGGGACAAATCTCTTTTTATCGGCTTCTTCTCTATGTTTCTGGTCATAATCTTCCTTACTTAAACATTTGGTGGGCTTTTTCTGTTTCTTATTATCCCTCTGAAACCAATATGGGGCGTATTTTAACCAGTTCTCTCCTCCCTTTTCCATATAATCCATATCCCATTGAGGATCCCCGGGGTACCAAGGGAAAGCTCTCTTATCTCCTAAACACAATCCTTTTATCATATCTATGTGAAATTCATCATTAGCGCCATCCCGGGGAAAGGGGTCTACACTGTGTATGGCTTCGGTCCATCCCGCTAAATTTGAAACCCATGGGACTATGAATTCATAATTAGTACCACAAATTCTGGCTACAAAATCCTTACACGTTTCTCCTGGATTGGGAAGAGGGGGAGGATCTTCTTTACCTTGTTTCTGACCCATATTGACAGTGGGAGTCGACTGTTCTTACCACCCAGTCTTCTGACCCACACACACACAACAGATTATCTTATAACTTCTAATGCGATAGATAAGAAAAAGCAAAGGATTTTGGGGTCACCGGAGTCTATTTCCTCATTAACCACTTCATATCCCTTCCCAAAAGGAATGTCTCTATATATGTGTATGCAGTACTGCTTATCTTTGTGGGTTTCCCAAAAACCCTCCAATATTAACCTCTGGCGTGGTTCTTATCCCCTACTAATTTACGGGTCTAAAAAGCTTTAATCAGAGCTGAGGCAAGAAATATTTCGTCAATAAAGACAAAATAGAGACTTACCTTCAGATGATTTTTGGCTTTTTTTCCCAAAGGACGAGCCCCCAGTTCTGTTGGGAGATTACGGCTTCTAAGACCACCCAGATAGGTTCAGGTAATGCAGGAAGACCTCCGTTGACCCCCAGGCCTGGAGATATCAATAAAGTGACACAGGAGACAGGTTTGCTTAGCCACTTAATGACATCTCATTTGTATTGGTCAAAAGGGACAGTATTTATGCAGTTTGAGGGATGGGAGGAGTTTTACTAACCTTATACATGTCATTGAAATGAAAATAGGTTCAGTTAATATTTAACTATTAGCTGGTGTTATAAGACAAAATCTTGCATCATTTCTACTATATATGTATTTCTTAACAGGTGAAGGACACACTAATCTTATCAAGAACAAACATGAGCTAGGCCAAACTCCATATTCTAGCTAAAATGTATAGGCAACCTTGAGAAGGTTTTCTATAGATAACAACTTAAAGATAATGTGGGTTTCAGTTAAAACTCATATTTGAGTTTTCTCAATTTTCCTGTGAAACATAAAATGGTTCCCTAGAACTAAAATGGAGTCCCTCATGATATGTGCTATGTTCTTTACACATACGTGATCTGCCTCCCGCGGGTGGGGGGTCCGATCGGACCCCCCCCCCCCGGTGCCAGAGGCGGTTGGCTCGAGTTCGCGGGTGATGAGAGGTGAGGGGGAGGCCATCCATTGTTGGCCACCCCCTCCCGATCGCTCCCGGCGACTGAAAATGCTTCCTCTCCCTCTGTAATGTAAACAGAGGGAGAGGAAGTGATGTCATCCCTCCTCGAGCCAGTCTTTTAGTCTTTTCGTTCGAGGAGAGAAGACATCCAAGTAAGTACACCAACACTACACTTCCAGTAGAACACGCCAGGCACACTTTTCACCCCCCGATCACCCCCCCGATCACCCCCCTGTACCCCCTGTCACACTGACACCAATAGCAGTTTTTTTTTTTTGCATTGGTGTCAGTTTGTGACAGTTATAAGTGTTAGGGCAGTTAGGTTAGCCCCCTTTAGGTCTGGGGTACCCCCCTTTAGGTTCAGGGTACCCCCCTAACCCCCCCTAATAAAGGTTAACCCCTTGATCACCCCCCGTCGCCAGTGTCGCTAAGCGATCGTTTTTCTGATCGCTGTATTAGTGACACAGGTGACGCTAGTTAGGGAGGTAAGTATATAGGTTTGCTGTCAGTGTTTTATAGCGGCAGGGACACCCATATACTACTTACTAAAGGTTTTAACCCCCAGATTGCCCCCTAGTTAACCCTTTTACCAGTGATCACCGTATAAGTGTTACGGGTGACGCTGGTTAGTTAGTTTGTTTTTTATAGTTTTTTATAGTTTATTATAGTTTATTGTAGTTTTAGGGCACCCGCCGTTTATAACCTTATAAAGGTTTAACCCCCTAATTGCCCGGCAGTGATATAAGTTACGTTTTTAGGATCAGATAAGGTCTGCGTCACCCCAGGCAGCGTCAGGTTAGCACCAGTACAGCTAAAACCCACGCACGCAGCATACACCTCCCTTAGTGCTATAGTATCTGAACGGATCGATATCTAATCCGATCAGATCTATACTCCCCAGCAGTTTAGGGTTCCCATAAATGCAGTGTTAGCGGGATCAGCCCAGATACCTGCTAGCACCTGAGTTTTGCTCCTTGGCCCAGCCCAGCCCTGCCCACCCAAGTGCAGTATCGATTGATCACTGACACTTACAAAACACTAAGCACACATAACTGCAGCGTTCGCAGAGTCAGGCCTGATCCCTGCGATCGCTAACAGTTTTTTGGTAGCGTTTTGAATCAGTCGCTAACGGTCAGGAGCTTTTTTGCCTGTGAGTCTCACTAGTGTACCCCTAAATTTAGAGCCCAAAATGGCAAATTGAAGGTACACTAGTGAAGAGGCCTACATGTTTCTGAGCATGACAGATAGTGAAGAGGAAGTCACTCATCTGTCAGATTCAGGCTCAGAATACGATCCTGTAGAGGACAGCGGCTCCATGACAGATAGCTCTGACAACGGAGTTGTGGTCCCTGCTAAGGTCAGGCGTTCCAGACCCCAAACTTCTTCTGTCCTTGAAGTGCAAGAACCGCAGGGCTCTCGTATGGAGCAGAGAAGTACTAGTGCCGCTATTCCTTCTGGTGAACTGGCAAGCACCAGCGGCCTAATACACCCTGGTCGTACATCCAGCACTGCAGTAACACTTGGTGACGTGGCGAGTCCCATAAGTGCAGTTCAAGCTGGCGAGTTGGCAAGCACAAGTAGTGTCCTGCTGCCACCAAGAAGACGAACACAGGCCCGTCGTGCCCATAGTGCCCTTCCTGCTGCATTCGCCAATCCGAATTGGGAACCCACCACTTCTGCAGCACCCGTACTTCCCCCTTTCACTGGTCAACCCGGAATTCAGGTGGAAACAGTTGACTTTACGCCACTGGATTTTTATTCGCTGTTTTTCAATGAAGATCTCTATCGTGGACCAAAGCAATTTGTACGCTGGTCAACACATCGCACTATTCCCCAGTCCTCCCTTGCCAGAGATTGGAGACCAATTACGGTTTCCAAATTTAAGACCTTTCTGGGCCTTTCCCTCCTCATGGGCATAACTAAAAAGAGTGAGTTGCGGTCATATTGGTCCACTGACCCAATTTACCATATGCCCGTGTTCTCTGCCTCCATGACCAGGGCACGATACGAGCAGATTTTGCGGTTCATGCACTTCAACGACAATGAACTCTGTCATCCTCGTGGAGACCCTGAATACGATCGGCTCTACAAAATTCGGCCCCTCGTAAACCACTTCAACCAGCGTTTTGCAGACTTGTTTACTCCCCATCAAGTTGTCTGCATTGATGAGTCCCTGATTAAATTTTCTGGCCGCTTGTCATTCAAACAGTACCTTCCCAGCAAGCATGCCAGATACGGGGTCAAGATGTATAAGCTCTGTGACAGGGCCACAGGCTATACATGTAGATTTATGGTTTACGAGGGCAAAGATAGTCACGTAGAGCCGACAAACTGCCCTGACTACATAGGAAGCGCTGGCAAGATAGTGTGGGACTTGGTGTCACCCTTATTCGGAAAGGGGTACCACTTGTACGTGGACAATTATTACACAAGCGTGCCACTTTTTAGTCACCTTTTTGATCAACAGATTGGAGCATGTGGCACTGTGCGACCTAATCACCGGGGCTTTCCCCAGCGGCTTGTAGATTCCCGTCTTAGGCTGGGGGAGAGAGCCTGCTTGCAGTGTAATAATTTGCTCGCTATGAAGTGGAGGGACAATAAGAATGTTTTCGTTCTTACCTCCCTTCATGCAGACACGACGACCCAAATTACTACGGCAACTGGTGTTGTGGAGAAACCCCTCTGTGTCCACGAATATAAAGAAAATATGGGAGGGGTGGACCTCAACGACCAGTTGTTGGCGCCGTACCTAGTTGCCCGTAAGGCCAGACGCTGGTACAAAAAAGTGTCTGTTTATTTATTTCAATTGGCTTTGCTGAATGCTCATGTGCTATACAGAGCTTCAGGATGGACTGGATCCTTCCTTAAATTCCAGGAAGAGATCGTCAGAGCCCTTCTGTTTCCAGACGGTGCTCCACCTCACCATCCTCAACCAAATGCAGTAAGCCGGCTGCATGAGAGGCATTTTCCTTATGTCCTCCAGAGTACCCCTACCCAACGAGCCCCCCAAAAAAGATGTCCTGTCTGCAGCAAGCGCGGATTTAGGCGTGACACCCGGTATTGTTGTCCCTCCTGTCCTGACAATCCTGGTCTATGCATTGGTGAATGTTTTGAACGCTACCATACACTAGTTGAGTATTAGCGTAAGGTACAGCACCGCACAGACTAGGACACACTTTCACAGGGTCTTCCAAGATGCCATCGCATTTTGAAAGACCCAAACCTGGTACCAGTTAAAAAAGTTAAAGTTACTAAAAAAAGTGTAAAAAAAAAAAAAAAAACCAATAAAAAAAAAAAAAAAAATATAAAATAAAAAAACCAAAAATAGTTGTTGTTTTATTGTTCTCTCTCTATTCTCTCTCTATTGTTCTGCATTCTATACTGCAATGTTTTATTGTTATGTTTTTATCATGTTTGCTTTATAGGTATGCAATTTTTTTATACTTTGTTTTTTTATTGTTAACCACTTTTTTGTTTTCAGGTACGCCATTCAGCTGCAGAGCGGATTTATTTATCTTGACAGCAACAGCGTTTGCTCCCACGATACATAAAGCTGTGACTCCAGCGCTCTCGGAGGTGATTTCACCACCACAGTTACATACTTCAGCATATATGCCGAAGCTTGGGGGCAGCAGTGGGTGGAGGAGCAATTTTCTCCTGCCTTTTGCGGGAGGATGCCCCCATGCTTCGGCATATATATATTTTAGGTAGGCACAGGTTGCGTTAAATGTTTTATTTTTTACTATGTTTTTTTTTGTATTTGCTTTGCAGGTATGGTAAGTATTACTGTTATACTGTAATGTTACTTTGTTTTTTTGTTAACCATCATTTGCTTAGCAGGTACGCCATTCAGTTGCAGGGCGGATTTATTTATCTTGACAGCAACAGCGTTTGTTCCCACGATACATAAAGCCGTGACTCCAGTGTTGTCGGAGGTGATTTCACCACCACAGTTACATACTTCAGCATATATGCCGAAGCGTGGGGGCAGCAGTGGGCGGAGGAGCGATTTGCTCCTAACTTTTGCGGGAGGATGCCCCTATGCTTCGGCATATATATACGGTGCATGTATGCCCATCATTAGAAGTGGGTGGATGAAGGGAGGTATTCTAATGGTGGGCATACCCACCGATCAATATCTTTTTTTCGTTCAGCCCACAGGCTGCATGAAAGAAAAGTTTACAATATATGCCCAACAAGGACCAGCAACGTACTGGTATGTTGCTGGGCTTTGAGTGGTTATACCAGAATGATGCCTGCAGGTTTAGGTATCATCTTGGTATCATTCTTTTCAGCCAGCGGTCGGCTTTCATGTAAAAGCAATCTTAGCGGCTAATTAGCCTCTAGACTGCTTTTACAAGCAGTGGGAGGGAATGCCCCCCCCCACCGTCTTCCATGTTTTTCTCTGGCTCTCCTGTCCCAAAAGGGAACCTGAGAATGCAGCCGGTGATTTGGCCAGCTGACCATAGAGCTGATCAGAGACCAGAATGGCTCCAAACATCTCTATGGCCTAAGAAACCGGAAGCTATGAGCATTTCATGACTTAGATTTCGCCAGATGTAAACAGCGCCATTGGGAAATTGGGAAAGCATTTTATCACACCGATCTTGGTGTGGTCACATGCTTTGAGGGCAGAGGAGAGATCTAGGGTCTAATAGACCCCAATTTTTTCAAAAAAGAGTACCTGTCACTACCTATTGCTATCATAGGGGATATTTACATTCCCTGAGATAACAATAAAAATGATTAAAAAAAATAAAAATGAAAGGAACAGTTTAAAAATAAGATAAAAAATCAAAAAAATAATAAAGAAAAAAAAAAGAAAAAAAAAAGCACCCCTGTCCCCCCCTGCTCTCGCGCAAAGGAGAACGCAAGCGTCGGTCTGGCGTCAAATGTAAAAAGCAATTGCACCATGCATGTGAGGTATCACCGTGAAGGTTAGATCGAGGGCAGTAATTTTAGCAGTAGACCTCCTCTGTAAATCTAAAGTGGTAACCTGTAAAGCTTTTTAAAGCTTTTAAAAATGTATTTAGTTTGTCGCCACTGCATGTTTGTGCGCAATTTTATGTTTGGTATTCATGTACTCGGCCTAAGATCATCTTTTTTATTTCATCAAACATTTGTCGCCACTGCATGTTTGTGCGCAATTTTATGTTTGGTATTCATGTACTCGGCCTAAGATCATCTTTTTTATTTCATCAAACATTTGGGCAATATAGTGTGTTTTAGTGCATTAAAATTTAAAAAAGTGTGTTTTTCCCCAAAAAATGCGTTTGATAAATCGCTGCGCAAATACTGTGTGAAAAAAAAAATGAAACACCATTTTTATCTGTAGGGCATTTGCTTTAAAAAAATATATAATGTTTGGGGGTTCAAAGTAATTTTATTGCAAAAAAAAATAATTTTTTCATGTAAACAAAAAGTGTCAGAAAGGGCTTTGTCTTCAAGTGGTTAGAAGAGTGGGTGATGTGTGACATAAGCTTCTAAATGTTGTGCATAAAATGCAAGGACAGTTCAAACAATGACAAAAAAAAAAAAAATTACAAAAAGTTGTCACTAAATGATATATTGCTCACACAGGCCATGGGCATATGTGGAATTGCACCCCAAAATACATTCAGCTGCTTCTCCTGAGTATGGGGATACCACATGTGTGGGACTTTTTGGGAGCCTTGCGGCGTACAGGGCCCTGAAAACCAATCACTGCCTTCAGGATTTCTAATGCCGCGTACACACGGTCGGACTTTTCGTCTACAAAAGTCCGACAGCCTGTCCGACAGACTTCCGACGTACTTTCGGCGGACTTGCGGCAGACTTTCTTACGAACGGACTTGCACACACACGACCACACAAAAGTACGACAGCCTAGTACGCGGTGACGTACACCAAGTCCGACGAGACTATAAAACGGAAGTTCAATAGCCCGTACGACACCCTTTGGGCTCCTTCTGCTAATCTCGTGTTTATCTCGTGTTAGTAGAAGTTTGGTGAGAGACGATTCGCGCTTGTGAGACTCGTATTTTTCAGTTCGTTTTAACTGTTGTTCAGTCTGTGCTTGTGAGGTTTGTATCTGCTTTTCAGTGCGTTTGGTCAGTTGGCATTGAGAAATCTTTGTTTTATTGGCCGCTCGTTCCTGATTTTCAGGTCGTTCTTCACAGGCCTTGCTGTTCTTCAGTGCGTTCTGTTTAGTGCGTTCTGACCAGCCGACCGTTTTGAAGCCATGTTACCTGTACGTACTCGTCGTAGAGCTCGTGCATTGCATGTGCTTGGTGCTGTAGTTTATTCTTCAGCCCAAGACCAGTCCATGAACAGGGCGAGGAGGAGTTCATGGACCAAGAATTGGTTGCTTCAGCGTGACCAGTTCTGTCACATGCCTTTGCTCCGTGAGATCCGTGAGAATAATCCTGAGGATTTCAGGAACTTTCTCCGGATGACGGACCCCGTTTTTGACCGTTTGTTGGCTTTGCTGACCCCCTATATCAGCAGGCAGGATACCTGCATGAGGCAAGCCATCACTCCGGAGCAGAGGCTGGTCGCTACCTTGCGGTATTTGGCCACAGGGAGAAGCCTGCAGGACCTTAAGTTCTCGACAGGCATCTCCCCCCAGGCTCTGGGGATCATTATCCCAGAGACCTGTTCTGCCATCATACAGGTCCTGCAGAAGGACTATATTAAGGTAAGATATTTTTCTTTTATTAGCATCACATGTTCTTTTATGTAATCTTTGATAATGTGATGTATTTCTTGCTTCAAACACTACTTACCATCATTGCAATATAGTGTGAATGTCCCCTTTTTATCCTCACACATGCTGGAATTTTTTACTGTTATTTTTTGTCATGCATGTATATTTTCCTTCAATAACCTTCCCAGCATGAAGTGATGGGAACATATCCACCTAGTCTACTCATTTGGAATGTATTTTGTTTGAGTGTATTTAGTGTGCTGCTAATGAGCAATTATCTAGATTTCACAACCCCCCCACCCCACCCCCCCCCCCCACCACCTAAACTCACTCCAAATAGTGTGCTGCTAATGAGCAATTATCTAGATTTCACAACCCCCCCCCCCCCCACCTAAACTCACTCCAAATAGTGTGCTGCTAATGAGCAATTATCTAGATTTCACAACCCCCCCCCCCCCCCCACCTAAACTCACTCCAAATAGTGTGCTGCTAATGAGCAATTATCTAGATTTCACAACCCCCCCACCCTCGTTAAAATTTGCTGGAATGTTCTGTGGTGTTGATTTGTCTAAAGCAAATATATGTTGCACTTTGCAAAATGCATGTGCACTCTACAAGTGCATTTGTTCCAGTGCTTTAGTAAATGAGCAGAAGCTCTGCTGATTTCCATCATCAAATCATATGCAAGCCTCAAAGTGTTTTCATTAATTGCCCTTGCATGTGATTGTGTACTCCTTGCAACATGAATGCCTTTTTCCATTACCTCATTTACTGTAAGCTGGTTAGCAACTGCACCTGCAGAGTGCGACAACTGCAGTCTTGTAGCCTTTTTAGTCCCTAAATTCCTGCGTGTCCTAAAAGTAATTTTTTTTAGGGATTTCACAACCCCCTAAAATGTAATCAATGTTCCATCAGAGGGGGTGAGCAATCTGATAAGTGTGCCTTTCCATATTAGTTATTCCAGAACAATTAAATTATTGAATGTTATACTGATGCTGGGGAATAATGTTTTTAATTGTCTAATTTTCTTGCAATGTTAGCTTCCAAATTAATTGATTTTGGTTTTCTTGTTTGATTTCCCAGTTTCCTTCAACGCCACAGGAATGGCAGACTGTGGCATCCCATTTTGCCAGCCGTTGGGACTTTCCCAATTGTGGAGGGGCTATAGATGGGAAACATGTCCACATTGTGCCACCACCCCATTCGGGGTCATATTATTTTAATTATAAGGGGTTCCACAGTATTGTTTTAATGGCGGTGGTGTCGGCACACTATGATTTTTTATATGTGGACGTGGGGAAGAATGGCCGGATGTCGGATGGAGGAGTATTTGCCCAGACGGAGTTCTGCCAGCGTCTCCAGAGTGGTGGCCTGGGATTGCCACCTGATGAGGATAACGTGGAAGGACTCCCCTTTGTCTTCATTGCCGATGAAGCCTTCGCTCTCAGCAAGCACCTCATGAGGCCATTCCCCCAAAGAACCCTCACCCCGGAGAGGAGGGTTTTTAATTACCGGCTGGCCAGAGCTAGAAGAGTGGTTGAGAATGCGTTTGGAATTCTGGCCAGCCGGTTCCGCCTGTTTCAAACAGCCATTAATTTGGCGGAATACAAACTTAATTTTATCGTTTTATCGTGCTGCATTCTGCACAACTTTTTAAATAAGCATTCTACAAATTATATAGGCACAGTTGGGCCTGAGGCCGGACAAATAGAAGCCAACCTTACAGGCCTGGATACTGTCCGTACTGGCTTGGCCCCCCAAAGTGCCCGTCAAGTTAGACAGCAATATGTTAATTATTTTATGGGTAGGGGGGCCATTGCAATGGGCCAGGATATATAATTTTTGACAATAAAAAAATTATTGATGAAATCTTGCATTATATTTATTGCTTGCCTTTCTTTTGGGCTGTCTCCTAGGTTATGGTCGAGCAGTTGTAGTGCCAACTGTATTGTAATTTTAAATGTCTAAATAAGCTCCATTGCCACTGTAAACAACTTTTTTACAATTATAACTAAAATGATACTGAGCCTTGAAATAACAAACCACACATTTATTTAATTCCTATAAGGAGATGTTTTTATTAATGGTTGTTATGCATTCCGTTCTGCATTTAGTATAAAATGTTCATAGACAAAAATAGAATGATATCTTAATAATGTAGCAAAATATAATTATATCTAAATATTTATACCTAATCCACAAAAAAATATTTTTGGCTTTTTGATTTTCACAAACAGGCTTTTTTTTTTGTTTTGGGAAAATCAAGTTTTGTTTTTTTTTTTTTTTTTTTAAAGCAATTTTTTTGTTTATGTTTTTTTTTTTTATCAAGTTATTTTTGTTTTTATTATTTTTTTTTAATAAAGTTTGTATATTAATTTTTTTTGCTTTTTTAAAATCAAGTTTTTTATTTTTTTGGGTTTTTTAAAATCAAGTTTTTTATTTTTTTGGTTTTTGAAAATCAAGTTTTTTATTTTTTTGGGTTTTTTAAAATCAAGTTTTTTATTTTTTTTGGTTTTTGAAAATCAAGTTTTTTTTTTTTTTTGCTTTTTTAAAATCAAGTTTTTTATTTTTTTTGGTTTTTTAAAATCAAGTTTTTTATTTTTTTTGGTTTTTTAAAATCAAGTTTTTTTTTTTTTTTTTTGTGTTTTTTTGAAAATCAATTTTTATTTTTTTGTGGATTTTTGAGGTATTTACGAGAAACAGCCCTCCTTTTTTACATTAGGTTAAACAGCCATTTATGTTCTGCCAAAAAAAAAAAAGAGAAGGCCCAGAATGGGGTCAGCAAAACAGGAAATGAAGGACATGATTGATGTTTTGGGGTTTAAAAAAGGGCATTTAGATTCGACCCAAAACATCAATCATGTCCTTCATTTCCTGCTGCATACGATCCAGCCGATTCCGCATTTGATCGATCTCCCCATTCCAGGCCATGATTTGAGCAATTAGCCGTTGGGCACTGTCTGTGGTGAAATAGTCACTTGGACCTAAAGTGGAATGAAAAAAAAAATATGTTTAGAAATATGCACACATAAGTTTACCTTACCATAAAGCTGGTGTCTCAAACACTGACCTGGTGGGGTGCCCATGTCGCATACTTCATGAACATCCTCGGGGGTGGCGCTGTTGCTTGACTCAAGCACAACCAGATCACCTAAAATAGAGTAGAAAAATTACATAAAATAAAAGGCAGCCATGCATAGATTACCGTAAGCTGGTGTGTCAGACACTCACCTGGTGGGGTGCCCATGTCGCCCACCTCTCCTTCCTCCACATCCTCAATGGGACTTGGGCTTATTTCCCAATCATGTTTTGCTTGGGGTGGACTGTCTTCTGGTTGTTGGCTGAGTGATTTTTCCCCTATGTGAAACAAAAAATTAATAATCTAATTAGCACACAGATATTTTAGTACATAGTAATTTTCCAACATTTGTAATGAAGTGGTTTGTGTAGAGTTCCTATTTTACCTCAATATTTAAAATTAGAAAGACATATCGGATAGATAGATATCAATATCTCAAAATATAGTTAATAATCTTTTGATCTCTCTCTATATCTGGAACAAAATCTCTAAATATCTAACTAAATGTAAAGCCAAAAAATTAAGATAACTTCAAATCTTCAAAAAGAATGTTTTACATTTCTATATCTATCTATCTACCTATCTCTATATTTCTCTCTCTATATATATATTTCTCTCTCTCTCTCTCTCTCTCTCTCTCTATATCTCTATATCTATATCTATCTCTCAATATATATATATATATCTATATCTATATATATATCTCTCTATAGTTATATATATATATATATATATATATATATATATATATATATATATATATATATATATATAGTTATATATATATTTATATATATATATAGTTATATATATATATAGTTATATATATATATATATATATATATATATATATAGTTATATATATATATATAGTTATATATATATATATATAGTTATATATATATATATATAGTTATATATATATATAGTTATATATATATATATAGTTATATATATATATATAGTTATATATATATATATAGTTATATATATATATAGTTATATATATATATATAGTTATATATATATGTATATATATATATATGTATATATATATATGTATGTATATGTATATATATATATGTATGTATATATATGTGTATATGTATATATAGATATATATCTATAGATATGTAACGAGGTTTCTTAAAAGATCGTTTAAAACGATGAACAAAAAATCGGATAGGAAGGAAAAGCACATGGAGCAGTATACAAGGTAATAAACACAAGAGAAAAACACGACAAGTACTTACTTTTTTAAGAACTTTCCGGATACGTCGGTATTGATCCGGCTCCCTGAGTTTCAGGTCAGACCATCTTTTTCGCAGTTGATCTTTGGAGCGCTGGACCCCAAAAGATGCCTGCAAAGTCTCCACGACCTTCGCCATGATTTTGGCCTTGCGCAAATTTGGCCGTGCGTACGGCCCATAATTGCCATCATAGTCGTCTTTGTGAAGAATGGCCACCATCTCCACCATCTCTTTAAAACTCATATTAGAGGCCTTAAATCTAGGCCTCATAGATTTTGCAGACGTTCCAGCCTCCGGGCTGTCTCCACTACCTGAGGTCGTCAACATTTCAGGTGTCTCCGCCATTCTTTAACTCCACTACGCGCCGTAACAAAAAATGGGCGGAGAACATGAGTTAAAATCGAACGTCAGGGGCGGGCGACGCAGGCGGAGTTTCACACATGCGTAGTGTATAAAGAGGGGCCTTGCGCACGTGTCGTACGTACGTTCTGTGCGTCGAATTAGGGGGCGGAGAACATGAGTTAATTTCGAACGTCAGGGGCGGGCGACGCAGGCGGAGTTTCACACATGCGTAGTGTATGAAGAGGGCCCTTGCGCACGTGTCGTACGAACGTTCTGTGCGTAGGTGATAGTGGACCAGGACGTTACAAAACGAAGGTAATTTTAAATATATTTTTTTGGGGTTTTATGGTCATGACTTTGTAGCAAGCGGCCTATATGGCTTGATAGATTGATGAGGCCTACATAGGGAGAAGATGATGAGGGGTTAGCCGAAACCTATAATAAAAGTGTTTTTTGTCTTGTGACTTCATCTTTTCCAGATATAATGAATCCCCTATTTAAGGATCCAGAGTTCCTTACATCTTTTATTTCCAAATATCGAGAGATGAGGAATTTGTGGGAGGTGAAACACCCTCAGTATTATGCTAAGCATGTGAGGAAGTCAACGCTGGAGAGACTTCTGGCCTTTGTCCAGGCGACCATCCGGAAGCAACAATGGAGACATTGCTCAAGAAAATTGGGGGGCTTGAGGAACATGTATAAGAGGGAGCATAAGAAGATCCAGGAATCAAGGAGATCAGGAGCATCAGCAGATGATGTTTATGTACCCAGGCTGTGGTACTATAATCAACTACGTTTTCTGGATGACCAGAATGAAGCCAGGCCATCACTTTCAACCCTTCCCTCCACCCTTCCCTCCACCCCAGCAGAGGCTGATGAGGAGCAAGCTGGGTCTTCCATCCTGGATGAACCAGATATGACCATCTGGAGTCAGGTAAATTATTTTAACAAATATTTACTGTACTAATATTAATGATGTTAACTGGATGTTATAATTGTCTAAAATAATTTGGCACTCAAAATTGGGTATACATATCAATTGACAGTAGTGGCTAAATATGTTTGGCACCTGCTTGAAATAATTAGGGTGTCTGATTAGACTCTTTTATTAAAGAGAAGTATTCACATTGAATTTGCTATTCATGAGAAGCAAACTGTGTGTCATTGATGAACCCAAAAAAAATATACTCAAACTATTGTCCTTTTTTTATACACAGGATGAGTCCATCCAGGAGGAATGTGGGGAAAGTGGCAGGCAGGAGGAGACCAGGCCCATGGACAGCCTGGAGGAGGCCGGATTCACCATCATCCTGGAGGAGGCTGGGCCCAGTGTCAGGCAGGAGGTGGCTGCTCCAGTGAGGTGGCTGCTCCCAGTGAGGTGGCTGGGCCAAGTGAGGTGGCTGGGCCAAGTGAGGTGGCTGGGCCCAGTAGGAGCCTGACCGAATCCCAAGTGCCTCCCCTCCACCTTCCCAAAAAAAGGGCCAGGAAGGGGATGGTCACACAGGACGCATCCCTGCGCCTCATGCAAGAGGCCACCCGTTTTTTAAGGAGCCCCCCCGAAGCGGAAGAATCCTATGGCTGCTACTTAGCCAGCAGGCTTCTTCAGATGAATAGGGAGCAGCGCCTCATTTGTGAGCGCCTATTTGGGGAAAACATCCATAAGGGCTGCAGGCACGCTAACACAAAACACCCAACTACATGAGGCAGCCCCCCCTCCTCCTCCTCCTCCTCCTCCTGCCACAACTGAAACACCAGAGCCACAGCCTCAAAAGAAGGCTACAGGGAAGGCTGCAGGGCAGCGTGGAGGAAAGGCTGCAGGGAAGAGAAGAAAATGATGACCTGGGTTCAGTCTGGTCTGACAGAAGACGCAGGCTGTTGTAGGACCACAGTCTGGGGACATCTAGATCATCTGCTGGTGCTGTTGATCTCTGGGATTCTTGGACCAGATTGTGCTCCCTCTTATATGGACTCCGCAAGATCCCAATTTTCTGGTACACCGACTTTTTCCAGCGTTGACTTCCTCTTTATTTTATTTTGACCATGAATAAATGGATCATTTTTTGAGTTTAGCAAAAGACTTTTTATGTTTTTTCTTTGAAATCATTGATTTTACACACAATGTTAAATTAACAAGGGACAACAACTCATTGAGTTAGAAAAAAAACACACCAAAAATACATTACTAATGTTAATAATGTTCAAGTGGTAAGTCTTGAAAATCCAAAAATTTACGTAACCAAAAACGGTGCTTTGGGTTAACTTTATCTAAAAACTAAAAAATAATCACTATAAAAAAAAAAAAAACAGAATAATGGGTTCTTTGTGGTAACTTTACAAACCTAAAAAAAAAAAAGGGGAAAAAGTATTATTAGTATGGAAACATTGTTTTTAAAATGCATACTATATCATTCATGAGATCAAAGAGAAAAAGAATCCAGAAATCAGTTTGGGAGAACTCTGATTATGAACAGCAAAACACCTTCGTTCTTTATAGAGCCTTCGTAAAGAAGAAATAAAATGCGCTGCATTCAACGATCACAGATTTTGCAGCGTGATGAATGTGCTACCTACAATACGAACACTAGTTTTACTAGACCGAGTGCTTCCGTTTAGTTTTTGCTTATGAGCATGCGTCGTTTTTTTGTCCGTCGGACTAGCATACAGACGAGCGGACTTCGGGGTCCGTCGTACTTACGACGTAAAGATTTGAAGCATGCTTCAAATCTAAAGTCCGTCGGATTTGAGGCTAAAAAAGTCCGTTGAAAGTCCGGAGAAGCCCACACACGATCGGATTACCAGCCAGCTTTAGTCCGTCAGCGTCCGTTGGACTTTTGTAGACGAAAAGTCCGACCGTGTGTACGCGGCATAAGGGCGTAAATTTTTGATTTCACTCCTCACTACCTATTACAGTTTTGAAGGCCATAATATGCCCAGATGGCACAAAACCCCCCCAAATGACCCCATTTTGGAAAGTAGACACACCAAGCTATTTGCTGAGAGGCATGTTGAGTACATGGAATATTTTATATTGTGACACAAGTTGCGGCAAAAAGACAAATTTTTTTTTTGCACAAAGTTGTCACTAAATGATATATCGCTCAAACATGCCATGGGAATATGTGAAATTACACCCCAAAATAAATTCTGTCGCTTCTCCTGAGTACAGGGATACCACACGTGTGAGACTTTTTGGGAGCCTAGCCGCGTACAGGACCCCGAAAACCAAGCACCGCCTTCAGGCTTTCTAAGGGCATAAATTTTTGATTTCACTCTTCACTGCCTATCACAGTTTCGGAGGCCATGGAATGCCCAGATGGCACAACCCCCCCCCCCCCCCCCCCAAATGACCCCATTTTGGAAAATAGACACCCAAAGCTATTTGCTGAGAGGTATAGTGAGTATTTTGCAGACCTCACTTTTTGTCACAAACTTTTGAAAATTGAAAAAAGAAAAAAAAAATACATTTTTCTTGTCTTTCTTCATTTTCAAAAACAAATGAGAGCTGCAAAATACTCACCATGCCTCTCAGCAAATAGCTTGGGGTGTCTACTTTCCAAAATGGGGTCATTTTGGGGGGTTTTGTGCTATCTTGGCATTTTATGGCCTTCTAAACTGTGATAGGTAGTGAGGAGTGAAATCAAAAATTTACGCCCTTAGAAATCCTGAAGGCGGTGATTTTGGGGCCCCGTATGAAGCTAGGCTCCCAAAAAGTGCCACACATGTGGTATCCCCGTACTCAGGAGAAGCAGCAGAATGTATTTTGGGGTGTAATTCCACATATGCCCATGGCATGTTTGAGCAATATATCATTTAGTGACAACTTTGTGCAAAAAAAAAAAAATTGTCACTTTCCCGCAACTTGTGTCAAAAAATAAAATATTCCATGGACTCAACATGCCTCTCGGCAAATAGCTTGGGGTGTCTACTTTCCAAAATGGGGTCATTTGGGGGGGGTTTGTGCCATCTTGGCATTTTATGGCCTTCAAAACTGTGATAGGTAGTGAGGAGTGAAATCAAAAATGTATGCCCTTAGAAATCCTGAAGGCGGTGCTTGGTTTTCGGGGCCCCGTACGCGGCTAGGCTCCCAAAAAGTCCCACACATGTGGTATCCCCATACTCAGGAGAAGCAGCTAAATGTATTTTGGGGTGCAATTCCGCATATGCCCATGGCCTGTGTGAGCAATATATCATTTAGTGACAACTTTGTGCTAAAAAAAAAAAATTGTCACTTTCCCGCAACTTGTGTCAAAAAATAAAATATTCCATGGACTCAACATGCCTCTCAGCAAATAGCTTGGGGTGTCTACTTTCCAAAATGGGGTCATTTGGGGGGGGGGTTGTGCCATCTGGGCATTTTATGGCCTTCAAAACTTTTTTTGTTGTCATTATTCAATCACTTGGGACAAAAAAAATAAATATTCAATGGGCTCATCATGCCTCTCAGCAATTTCCTTGGGGTGTCTACTTTCCAAAATGGGGTCATTTGGGGGGGTTTTGTACTGCCCTGCCATTTTAGTACCTCAAGAAATGACATAGGCAGTCATAAACTAAAAGCTGTGTAAATTCCAGAAAATGTACCCTAGTTTGTAGACGCTATAACTTTTGCGCAAACCAATAAATATACGCTTATTGACATTTTTTTTACCAAAGACATGTGGCCGAATACATTTTAGCCTAAATGTATGACTAAAATTGAGTTTATTGGATTTTTTTTAACACAAAAAGTAGAAAATATCATTTTTTTTCAAAATTTTCGGTCTTTTTCCGTTTATAGCGCAAAAAATAAAAACGGCAGAGGTGATCAAATACCATCAAAAGAAAGCTCAATTTGTGGGAAGAAAAGGACGCAAATTTCGTTTGGGTACAGCATTGCATGACCGCGCAATTAGCAGTTAAAGCGACGCAGTGCCAAATTGTAAAAAGTGCTCTGGTCAGGAAGGGGGTAAATTCTTCCGGGCTGAAGTGGTTAAACGAAACTGGGCATCGCCCATTCCTCTTCTTATGCACCCTCCTGTACTCCTTTACTGCTTGTTTCACCCAGAAATCTCTTGTATAATCCAGTTGCCCTTGCAACTTGAAAAGAAAGGCCAAACCTGCCAATTTACCGTCAATGGCAGCTGCCGAGATAACCTTCCCTAGTCCCATGTTAATAAAATAGAGGACTGAGTGGTTCACCTCTTGACCATCGGGAGCAATCTCAAGCCTATGCAAGCATGCCAACCATTCCTGCCATACCTTCGAGTAGGCATTCCAAGTAGATGTATTCATGGGGCATTGAACCCACCGTTTTGCGGTTTCAAGGCAATGTCCCACATTCAATTGGGACAGGTGACCCCGTGCTGCTCCACGTCTGGTGCCAACTCCCAGAACCTGTCCCCACTGAAAACGAGACATAGCGTCAGCCACTGTGTTGTCAACCCCCGGTGTGGTCAGCGTAAATGAAGGCATTCAACTGCAAACAGCGCAGTACTAAATGGCGCAGCAACCTGACCACTGGCATGGACGTAGCCGTCAAGCGGCTAACCACCTGGACGACCCCAAAGTTGTCACAATTGAGACGCACTTTCAAGTTGCAGAAGGATTCCCCCTATAATACCAATGCTACTACAATCAGAAACAGCTCCAGGAGGACTAGGTTATTCAAGAAACCAGCCTCCCCCCATGCTGGAGGACACCATGCTGCGCTCCATTTTCCCCGAAAAACTGCTCCATAGCCTGTCGAGCCCGCCGCATCCGGGAACAACTCCAAATCACAATTGCTGATGGGTCCAGACATCCACAGAGCGCGCCCATTGAACGACTCCAGGCCCGCAAATCTTCTCTGTGTTCCCTGTTGAGACTCACAAAATGCGTCAGCGCTTTGACTCCAGCAGTTGCTGCAGACAGCCGGTGACAAAAAACTCTACCCATGGGAATTATTCAGCAAGCAAAATTTAGCTTCCCCAATAAAGATTGTAACTGTCACAGCTGCAACTTGCATTTTCCAGTGGTCCCACGCACTTCTGACTTGAGACTTTTAAGCTTGTCCGTTGGCAATCGGCATTCCATCCCAATTCGATCCACTTTAATTCCCAGGAAAACTAAAGCACATGAAATCGAGCATCCCATCAGTAGGCAACGATCCACATAGTATGCCCCATTCCACGTGCATCCTAGCAGTCGAAAACTGTCTGGATGAACCGGTAAAAGCTGGAAGGCCGATCCACTTTCGCCATCAGTGACCCTTGCCCATAACGTCGCACCCATGATACCGCTGCATCAAAAGAAGTGTACGCCACCGCACACTCCTCAGGAGCAATCGAATCATTGACTGACCCACCCTTAGGAAAGAAAAGGTGGTGAATCAACTTGTTTGGCTCTTTTTTGGGAACTACTCCCAATGGAGAGACCACCAGATCTGGAAGAGGAACTGTACTAAATGGACCAGACATGCGCCCCAGCTTGACCTCCTTCCTGAGTTTTTCGGAGACCACTGTCTGATGCAGCAGGGCCGAACGTAAGTTCTTTGCTATGGGTGGGACGGTTGCCAAAGAGAATGGTATTTTGAAACCCATAGCGAAACCTGATTCTAATTATTATTTTTATTATTATACAGGATTTATATAGCGCCAACAGTTTACGCAGCGCTTTACAACATTAGGGCAGACAGTACAAGTACAATACAATTCAATACAGGAGGAATCAGAGGGCCCTGCTCATTAGAGCTTACAATCTAGGAGATTCTAATAACTGTGCTGCCTTCCAGTCGGGGTACCTACTGAGGAAAGGAAGCATCCTTTCCACCCACACCTGCGTCGTCCCTCTTACTTGCAGACTCTCCAGCATGCCCCTCCCCTCTTTTGAAGCACTTTGACAGTGCATGGGCTCCCCCGCAGCCAGAACATGTGTGCTTGAAGTGACAGTTTGCTCCAAACTTACACGTGCCAACAGAAGCCCCATCTTTTGTTGATCAGTTGTCCTGAGGCCGTGGTACCTCCGACCCCCCCCCTGAAAAAACTGATTAGGAGCCCACGCCACTGTCATAAGCTTAATCCACAGGCTAATGTCCTTGTGGTCCCAGCGTAGCGTTGGTCGAACGGCCATCCGTTGTCTAAATTGTTCATTGTACCGCAGCCATGCCACACCGCCGTACGTCCGATGTGCCTCACTAATGGCTTCCAGTTAGAGGAACAAAGCCGAGCAATGTTCGGGCCTCTTCTCCCCCACTACACTTGCCAAGATGGCAAACACTTGCAACCAGTTCGAAAAAGTACAAGGAATTAACCAATATCTGCGTTTTTCCTCGTCCTCCCTCTTGCTTTCTTCAGGCTTCAATCTATCCAGATTGAATTTCTCCAGCGGTAATAATGTGAAAATCTCCACATACTCCCCTATCCAAATTTTTTCTTTTATGTCCGCTTTAAGAGGGGCACCCAGGGGGCCCTCAAAACAGCCATAAACCTCGCTTTTTGCAGAGTCCGCCAACCTAACTGAATCAGTTTTCTTCTCTCCAGCCTTTCCTTGGCTGTCCAGAGCCGGAACGTTGACCGGTACTTCGGGAGAAACCACTACCTCTGTAACTCCCCCCGCCGCCATAGCAAGCAAATCTCCTACAACCCTAGCTGCGACTGTTGACAGTGGTGTGGCCGTCACAGCCTGATCCTTACCCTGTGGCGGGGCCCACGCCTGCACAGGCGACGAACTGGACCCTGCGCTTGGCTCAAAGCACTACACTAAGTCACGCAAGACCGTCAGTAGCTCCTGAAGGCCTGCCCCGTCAGTATTGTGTCCCATGTTCCTAGGCTGTTCTGTGAGAGGCCTGTCACCTCCCGCCCCCCTTGCACTACGCGCCACTGGGTACCACTGCTTTCTACCCTGACCCAACAAATCTTTCAGCAAAGAAGAGACAGCAACCCAGATTGTCCTGCTCTGGTTGCCGAGGGTCTGCGTTGCTGTTCCCTTCCTTATCTCTGTCCTGCCACACCAGACCTGCTCGCTGCCCACATCGATGGACTTCTGATCCATCCCCTGGCCCGGGCATCCGTTGCTCGTCCTCCGCCATCGCCCACCACTGTCACGGTGCTCCGCACGGTCCTCCCTCTGGTCATCGCAGGACTGCTGGCCGCACCGGCAGCCTGGCCAGCATCCCGATGCTCTCCCTCGCTGGGCCTCACTGGGCCTCACTGGGCCGACTGGCTGCTCTGTCCCTCGCCTGCAGCCCTGGCTGCATGGCCCTGGCATCTGTGATGAGCAGGGGGGGGCAGAGCCATGTGATGTGCTGGGCTCCACCACCATTGAACTCCTGCCTCTGCGCTGTGTCCTCCTGTTGTCCCCACTCCTGGATCCCTGGGGTTGCTGTGTGATGGGGGTGGAGGGTCTCTGACTGGCCCCTGTTGCCTCTGACCACCAGGAGAGGTATCAGGGCTGAAGCGCTCTGGTGGCCTGGACTGCTGAGCACGTGGCATCACTTGCCTCCCCCCATCTGGCGCCGCTCTCCATTTCGCGATTATGGCTGCTAGCTGTGCCTGTAGCCAGTCCGGTCCTTGTGAAGCTGCAGCCGCTTGTAGTTGGGCTATCACTTAGTTTATTGCCGCCATTGCTAACTCTGATATGGAGAGCGGTGAAAGCGTGTGAATCTCTCTCTCCCCTGCTCACAGACTGAAGTCACTTCCCCCTCTCCTATTCTTCCTAACCACACGCGCCTCCCTGCTCTGACCATCCCCCTTTCCTTACAGGGGACAACTTTTACTATGCTAATGCATGAATGTGGCTGTCCACATTGTTATGCCGTCCCTCCGTCCATCCCTTTCTTCTCCTTACTTCGGGACTCCCTTGATTACAAGAATATGCTGATGACCCCAGGAAGACTTAGGGAGTGGACCACCAGGTCCAGGACACTTTAATAATGGGTAAGGGCACTAAAGGACTTCGGAAGTTGGGTAGTGGGGCTGACATTTGACACACAGGACAGGATTGACAATAATTCTCAATATCTCGGGCCAGTAAAACCTGCGCAACACCGTTTCCGTGGTTTTCTCAATCCTTAATTGACCTCCTAGCAAGTGCCCATGGGCAAGTTCCAACATCACCCATTTGTATGGCTTAGGGACCACCAACTGTTCAACAATTTCATCATTCTTTTTACATACACAATACAGTAAATCCTCACTGCTGCTGAAATAAGGAAAACAGGGCCTGTCACCTAGTTTGACAGGTACATCATTAATTACTACTACATTTTCCCAGGCCCTGGCAAGGGTAGGGTCTTTTCGCTGCTCGGTACCAAAGTTTTCCTTGTGCGCATTAAGGTCAGCAAACTCTAATGTAGCCTCAGAGTCAGCAGACGTCTGTCCACCTTCACTGGTTGTGGGGACTTCCTCAGGCTCCTCCAGTTCTCCTGAGAGAAGTCTCCTGAACCCACATTGACTCAGCAGCAGAGCCAGAACTACTGGTCATCACCGACAGTTACTGTGACTGAGTCAGGACGATCCCAGAGTTCCCAAAACTTAGGGAAGTCCCTACCAATGATGGCTTCATGCACCAAGTGGGGCATAAGTCTGACCGGATGGGTCACTGTACCTTAGTTTTAAAGTTAACAGTGGCTGTAGGATACTCCCGGGTATCCCCATGTACACAGATCATAGCAACTTTTTTTGCATGAAAGTTCACAGTTTGAACCATCTCAGCTTTAACCAAAGTCACTAGACTTCCAGAGTCCAGCAATGCCATAATAGGCTTATCATTCACAGTAATTTGGCACATGTGTTTTCCTACACTTGGCGCTGCAGCACATTAAACAGCAGAAAACATAGACTACCTTCTATGAGACACATCACACTGCATGAGTTCATCTGTCAATGGACAGTTGGCTGTCACATGTCATAGTTTGTGGCAACGGAAACACCTGATGTTGCCCCAGTTTGCTGACAGGCAGTGGCTTCCCTTGTTTGGGATGCCAAACTTTAGTCCTGGCTCCAAAAATCCTTCCCCCTATCTCCTTGCCATGCTTACCACCCACTTCCCCTGGAACAGTCTTACCGGTTGCCTGAGGAGACCGTGGCTTTGGGTGGAAAGTCTGTGCGGCTGTAGGGGTGGTGACCAGGCTCTCTGCAGCAAAGTATCTCTCCACGAGCTCCACCAGGATGTTTGCCGACTTGGGGTCTCCTTGACTCACCCACTTCTGCAGGGGAACTGGTAGTGACCTCAGGAATTGGTCCATGACCACACGCTTCACTATTTGGTGCCCAGACAGGGACTCCGGTTGTAGCCATTTCTGTACCAGGTGGATTAGGTGGAACATCTGCGATTTTGGAGGCCTCTCGTCTCGGAAGAACCAGCTGTCGACCTGTTGTGCTCAAACTGCCAAGGTGACACCAAGTTGCACCAAAATTTCCTGCTTGACATTTTCATAGTCTCCTGCTTCTGCTGACTCCAGATCATAGTTGGCCTTCTGCGATTCTCCAGAAAGCAAGGGGGCGACCAGTCCTGCCCACTGGGTTTTAGGCAAACCTTCCCTCTCAGCAGTGTGTTCAAACGTTAGCAGAAAGGCCCCTGGATCATCTTGGAAAGAAATTGACCCACATGGATGACTGAGGGCTTGTCTCCAAGATCATTAATTTTAGCAGGTGACCACTGTGCTAGCATCTCCACAATCTCAGTCAGGGTTTTCCTATCCACTTTTTGATGTCTTTGAAGTGATCACTGATTTACATCTCTTTACACAGCGGCTACTACTCAAGAGCCTCCATGCAAAAGCAGATGAGAACATCGATACAACTGATTGGGCCAGCTTTAGCATGAGGGAGTTCAAAGCCCTACGGGACCTAACACTTCTTTTCCAAGAAAACAATACTTTAGATCTTATTGATCAAATTGATTTGGAGACTCTACTCTCCAATGTCAATGAATCTACACAGAATCCTGCAATAAATTTTAAAAAGCCCTCCGCGAAATTCCCTCCTCTTAGTTTGAACCCAAGTATAGAGATTTTTGTCAAACAAATATTAAGAGATCTTTCCAAGCTTCAACAGAACAGAAAGGTATGTACTCAAAATGTAACTACAGAGGAATCCCAAGCTCTTGACTCCCTATGTAGTAATACTAAAATTACAATAAAACCATCAGATAAGGGAGGCAACGTGGTCCTGGTGATCAATGAGGACTATGTACGCATGTGTCAAAACATTCTAGACAATGGGGAGTGGTACAAAACCATCCCCATTAGACTCATACAAGCCTCCTATATGAAATTTTATAATCTGATCCAATCAGCATTTGAAAGAGGGGTAATCACTAAGGACCAATACGAGTTTATGAGGATTAAACACCCAAGGGTGGCAACATTTTACAGCTTGCCCAAGATTCACAAATGCCTGGTAGAACCTCCCGGGTGACCAATTGTCTCCGGTAACGGGTGTATATCGGAGAATTTAAGTAGAGTTATCGATTCTTTTCTGCAGCCTTTTTGAACTTTGAACTTCTACCTAAAAAAGAGGGCAACGGATGGTCCTGGTATGGATCCTACCAGGATCATCCTACGTTTCTCTAGACAACACCAGGTGGTCAGTAATATCATCCAAAAATACTGGCCAATACTCACGGATGATCCAAAGGTCCGCAATTTTATTTCTAATAAGCCATCAATTACCTATAGACGTGCTACCTCGCTAAAAGACAAACTAGTCCAAAGCGAGTTCAAGCACGAACAAAAAAGTTTGAAACACTGTTCAACCTTAGGATCTTTTCCATGCGGACACTGCTCTTTTTGCCAATATATAAGACGTGATAAAATCTTCCGCCTTCCAAACGGGGTACTTTTCAAGCCTAAACACTTTACAAATTGCCAAACACGAGGGATTGTATATCTCATGTCATGCGAGTGTGGTGCCTATTATGTTGGAAAAACCAAACAAGAATTCCATCGTCGAATGTGTAAGCATATTTATCACATGCAGATTGGTAACCACTATCTACCATTAGGTCAACATGTAGTGTCAGTACACAATTACAGGATGCCAAAAGTATCCTTCACTGCCCTCGATCGGATACATATACCGAATCGAGGCAGTGATTGGAACAAAATCTTGCTACAACATGAACAGAGGTGGATATTTAAACTAAATGCCACCTCGTTCCCAGGGTTGAATGAGGCCATCTCGTTTGCCCCGTTTCTAAAAGGTTTTGTGTCTGGGAAGACTCATTAGAGCCTCTTTGGCCCTTCCTGACCAATATGGAGCCATTCTGCTTTATATAGGTCCCCCTAGTTCCCGTTTCTAGGATCCTTTTTTCCCCTCCCCTTAGAGACATTTATGATTGACGATTGTCATAAATTAATCTTTTATGTGAAAATGATAAAAAAATAAAAAGGTAGCGGGACTTTTTATATAGACACTCGGGAGCAGAAATAAAATTAATAGCTTTTATTAGAATCAAATGGTTATAGAGTTTCTGTATTCGAATAATTCAATGCATAATGCTATATATAAAACTATTCGTACAACCACTACAATTCATTGAAAACAGAAGAGATATACATACATACATGTTCCAACAAGGAATCAATACATAATACATAATGTAAAAACATTTAGAGCATGGTTACATGATTAAATGAAAAAGTTGGAAAACAAAGAAAAAAGGGGGGGTTTTTTGATTGTGGGGGGAAAAAAACAAATTATTATGGAACGGCCTGGTCAGATGCATCAATGTGTACACTAGGTTGTTGTTGGCTCTACGCGTTTCAAGGTATTTAACCTATCATCAGGAGCAAGGAACCATAGTGATAATCTAAAAAGTGAAGGAAAAATATTTAATTGAAAGAAAAAAGGGAAAAGGAAAAAGACAAAAGAAGAAAAGGAAAAAGGGGAAAAAAAAAAAAAAGGAAAGAGAAAGCTCAGAACAGGCAGGAAGGGTCCTCCCTGATGGACCCGAACTGCCTGTACACTTACATGTGTGGTCCACACAGTGGCGGTGCGGCCATGAAACACACAGGCCAAACCAATTATGCCACGCACGGGAGCTGAGGGGACATGCCGCAACGGGCAAAACACAGGAATGGACGACGTCCCGCAGGAATGTCATAGTAGATGGTAGTGGAACAAAAAAAACCCAATCTGTAGAGGAAAAGAAAATTATGTGGCTAATTTTTTTTTTTTTTCCCCTTTTTCCTTTTCTTCTTTTGTCTTTTTCCTTTTCCCTTTTTTCTTTCAATTAAATATTTTTCCTTCACTTTTTAGATTATCACTATGGTTCCTTGCTCCTGATGATAGGTTAAATACCTTGAAACGCGTAGAGCCAACAACAACCTAGTGTACACATTGATGCATCTGACCAGGCCGTTCCATAATAATTTGTTTTTTTCCCCCCACAATCAAAAAAACCCCCCTTTTTTCTTTGTTTTCCAACTTTTTCATTTAATCATGTAACCATGCTCTAAATGTTTTTACATTATGTATTATGTATTGATTCCTTGTTGGAACATGTATGTATGTATATCTCTTCTGATTTCAATGAATTGTAGTGGTTGTACGAATAGTTTTATATATAGCATTATGCATTGAATTATTCGAATACAGAAACTCTATAACCATTTGATTCTAATAAAAGCTATTAATTTTATTTCTGCTCCCGAGTGTCTATATAAAAAGTCCCGCTACCTTTTTATTTTTTTCTCATTTTCATTCAACTGGGATGGAGGGGGGGACCTGAGCGGCACCCCTATACCTCATATAAAGTCCCATTAATTCCCTCATTTTCTTCCCCATTATTATTTACCAATTAGGGATGATAGGCACACGGTGGCGTTAATCATAAATTTATTATAAAAAATATATTTCTGACTCCCATCTTTGTCTGCCAGAGGCTTAATTGCTTCTCTAATCAATAACATTACTTTTCAATCCAATATTTAACTTTTACCTGTTTTGATATTTTTAGTTTTGCCCTTCTTTATTTTCCTTTTTTGACCTTTAACTTTGGTTTCATTTCCAATTTCTAGTTAATCACTTTTTATCTTGTTTTTTTCTTACATGCACGCAGTGGTGCGTGCGTCTGTGGGTTTGCCGGGCCTGCCTCCTTGTCCCGTTCGGGAGCTGTGACGCGCACTGCGGACCCCCCCTCCACCCTGTTGTGACGGAGGGTGGGCGGGGTTTGTGCTCACTGCGCATCGACGTCATACATCCCGGCCGGACACGCTGGCGCCTTTATAGCGTGGCGTGCCGTCCGAGTGATTACTATCTCCTGACCCATTGGGGGGTTGACTTGGTTGACGCCGCCGCCGGTGGGACCATCAATGGCTTGGTTCCCGGGCTGTTGGCGTTCTCCCCTTCTCTCCCTATTCGTGGGCCAGCGTCTGACGTTGGGGACATGGCTGCGGGGGCTTGGCAGCTATGGACCCCATCCCCGCATGGATTCCGTACTTTGTTTGGTACACACTTGTTTCCACCCATCACCCATGCATCAATGCATTTCTGGCTGGACATTCTGGTTATCAGGTACACATTCCCTTCTATCACCATTTGATTTTCAAACCGAGTTCCACTTTCCCTTCGCTCACTTTCCTGGCTTTCAATTTTTTCCCCTTTCTTCTTCTCACTCCTGTCTTTTTCTTGCCCTTTCTCCTCCATCCTGTTCCTCACTTATTGCTCCCCTTGCATCACCTTGCCTATTCTATCCTCTCTCTCCCCCCCCCCTTTTTTAGTCTCTTTTTCCCCTTACCCTTTTCATGTCCTCACACCTTTTTTCCATTCACATTAATCTTTTTTTCAACCCTTTTATTCCTTCCCTTTCTCTATATCTTTCTTTCTCTATCATTTCTTTTCACTTTTGTCCCACATTCACTCCTTAGCCACATAATTTTCTTTTCCTCTACAGATTGGGTTTTTTTTGTTCCACTACCATCTACTATGACATTCCTGCGGGACGTCGTCCATTCCTGTGTTTTGCCCGTTGCGGCATGTCCCCTCAGCTCCCGTGCGTGGCATAATTGGTTTGGCCTGTGTGTTTCATGGCCGCACCGCCACTGTGTGGACCACACATGTAAGTGTACAGGCAGTTTGGGTCCATCAGGGAGGACCCTTCCTGCCTGTTCTGAGCTTTCTCTTTCCTTTTTTTTTTTTTTTTTTCCCCTTTTTCCTTTTCTTCTTTTGTCTTTTTCCTTTTCCCTTTTTTCTTTCAATTAAATATTTTTCCTTCACTTTTTAGATTATCACTATGGTTCCTTGCTCCTGATGATAGGTTAAATACCTTGAAACGCGTAGAGCCAACAACAACCTAGTGTACACTTTGATGCATCTGACCAGGCCGTTCCATAATAATTTGTTTTTTTCCCCCCACAATCAAAAAACCCCCCCTTTTTTCTTTGTTTTCCAACTTTTTCATTTAATCATGTAACCATGCTCTAAATGTTTTTACATTATGTATTATGTATTGATTCCTTGTTGGAACATGTATGTATGTATATCTCTTCTGTTTTCAGTGAATTGTAGTGGTTGTACGAATAGTTTTATATATAGCATTATGCATTGAATTATTCGAATACAGAAACTCTATAACCATTTGATTCTAATAAAAGCTATTAATTTTATTTCTGCTCCCGAGTGTCTATATAAAAAGTCCCGCTACCTTTTTATTTTTTTATCATTTTCATTCAACCGGGATGGAGGGGGGGACCTGAGCGGCACCCCTATACCTCATATAAAGTCCCATTAATTCCCTCATTTTCTTCCCCATTATTATTAATCTTTTATGTATTAATAGATATAAATCTGTGTATTTTTGTATTTCATTTTATCTCTCTCTTTTTTGCTCTATATATCCATTTTTGTTTTCCATATACCAAGGTATGTGTATTTTCCCTACACATATGGATGTCTTATGTGCATGTACGCTGCTAACCAATGTGCATATCAGTTTAGGATAGTGTGTCCATGGATGCGATGGACTACTTGTCCCTGTACGTTTATTCCCATTGGTGAAGTAAACATATATGATGATTGTGTTTTCCTCTCTCCCCGTTCCTCTTTTTGTTGCTAGCTCCTCCCCGGGTGAGGCATGGCCGCTCTGCTGCCGTGACCTCTGAGCCGGGGTATCCTCTTCCTTTGATGTGCCTTCCCGGCAAGGGGGGGGGAGAAGGACCGCCTTACGGCTGGCTCCTCCTCCCCCCTTCCCCATTGGGCACCCAGGCTGGCCCTGGCTGCCACATTGGGGATACTTCCCCTCTTGCCGGTGTCTTGTCGAATACAGTCCCCTATCCAAAAGTGTCCGCCCTGTACTGCGCAGGCGCAGTACGGAGGACAAACGAGACGGCGAAAGTCTCCGAAGTTCAACAGCTGATCGTCAGCTGTACACGGCGCCTGCGCATTTATTCTTACCCTATGTCCAGGATCATTCCCTACTATCCAAGTGGACATAGAGTTAGAATAAATAGTTGCCGAGCGCAGCGAGGCCGTGCCCGAAGCGTGGCGAGCGAAGCGTGGCGAGCGAAGCGTGGCGAGCAAAGCGAGCCCGCGAGGGGCCCTCTTACACAGCCATCGCTAACAAGTGCCCGAGCGCCGTGTACAGCTGATAATCAGCTGATCAACTTCGGACATTTTCGGCATCTCCTGCTCCTCCGTACTGCGCAGGGGCAGCGCCTGCGCAGTACGGGGCGGACACTATCTGATAGGAGGACACTATATGTCAGAACACCGGCGGCGTTCGGGGACATCCTCGGACTCTTCCGCTCACGGCGCATGCGCGGGGCCCCGCGCATGCCACGTGACGTGGACGCGTCGCGTGATTACGACGACGATGACGTCAGTGACGGAGCTTCCGCTCGTCCCGAACGCCAGGGGGGCCACACAAGGCTGCCGTTTGGCGGCCATGCCCCCCAGCGTGGTTCATGGATCGGTCCCAAGAGTGGGGGGAGGCGTCTACACCTGTGACAGATTGACTCCCGCTGAATACACGCCTATAAATAAGGGGATGTATATTTTTCCTAAACACACAGCACTGGTAATCTCTTTGTCTGGTTGGTGGATTTCTCTGCAGCTTTATCTTGTAAGTATACTCATCCACAATGTGTTCCCACACTGCTGCTGTCCTATATGGAATGATCGGTTTACCATACTGATCATATATATAATACACGCCTTGTTCTTTATATACAGTACTATCCTTATTTTGTATACTTGCAGATTTGCTAACTCCATTTGGATGGGCGTTTATTGAGCCCGATTAATCCTGTGGCCAATCTCGGGTTAGGCCACAATCGAGTCTAAGCACACAGCGCAACGCAGTGCGGCCTCACATTTATTAGTACACTGATACTAGGTAATATATTTATGATTATTTGTCACTTTTTATGTGGGCACCTTATCACTTTTTTCAATATTTTTTATTTTTAATGTTATTTTTATTCATTCTTCACCAAATTTTGTTTTTTATTGACACCCTTAGCATGCTCACAATTTTTCTGCCCGCCATACACTATGGCATTCACTGTAATTTGATGCTTTCACCTCTAGAGCTAAAATACAGTGGCTTACGAAAGTATTCGGCCCCCTTGAACTTTTCAACCTTTTGCCACATTTCAGGCTTCAAACATAAAGATATAAAATTTTTATTTTTTGTGAAGAATCACCAACAAGTGGGACACAATTGTGAAGTGGAACGAAATCTTTTGGATTTTTGAAACTTTTTTAACTAATAAAAAAATGAAAAGTGGGGCGTGCAAAATTATTCGGCTCCCTTGCGTTAATACTTTGTAGAGCCACCTTTTGCTGCGATTACAGCTGCAAGTCGCTTGGGGTATGTCTCTATCAGTTTTGCACATCGAGAGACTGGAATTCTTGCCCATTCTTCCTTGCAAAACAGCTCAAGCTCAGTGAGGTTGGATGGAGAGCGTTTGTGAACAGCAGTTTTCAGCTCTTTCCACAGATTCTCGATTGGATTCAGGTCTGGACTTTGATTTGGCCATTCTAACACCTGGATACGTTTATTTGTGAACTATTCCTTTGTAGATTTTGCTGTATGTTTGGGATCATTGTCTTGTTGGAAGATAAATCTCCGTCCCAGTTTCAGGTCTTTTGCAGACTCCAACAGGTTTTCATCCAGAATGGTCCTGTATTTGGCTGCATCCATCTTCCCCTCAATTTTAACCATCTTCCCTGTCCCTGCTGAAGAAAAGCAGGCCCAAACCATGATGCTGCCACCACCATGTTTGACAGTGGGCAGAGGCGGCTCTAGGCTTTGTGAGGCCTTAGGCAAATCTTAGACATAAGGCCCTACTTACTCCCATAATGGGAAAAATAACTCAAGCGATAGACCCCTAGCAATTTTGCTCTCCACCCCAATATCCCAAAAAACAAACATGCACATAGGCTTTTCTAAAAAAACACTTTAATAATGTACACATAAAAGTCTGGTTCACACTCACTGATTGCTCCAAGCTCACTGATTGGTTGTTAGAGGTTAGTGCACATCATTACTGCTCACTGATTGGTTGCTAGAGGTTACTGCACAATATTACCACTCAATGATTGGTGCTAGAGGTAACACACATCATTACTGCCCACCCATTGGTTGCTAGAGGTTATTGCACATCATTACTGCACATTGATTGGTTGATAGAGGTTACTGTGCATTATTACTGCTCACTGATTGGTTGCTATAGGTTACTGCTTATCATTATCACTCACTGATTGGTTGCTAATGATTACTCACTGATTATTTGCCAGAGGTTACAGTACATCATTACCTCTCGCTGGGTGGCAGGGCAGTATTGTGGTGTGTAATGCAACAGTTGGTTGGATGACAGGATGCAGTTTGGGACGATGGTGGCAGCATTGGGGTAAGAGGCTGAGATCATATCTTCCCTATAAGGATAAAGGGTAGGGTGATAGGATGCCAGAGGTGGGGTACAGGAGGGATGAGGATGATAATGACAGGAGGTAGGGAGGTAGGGTGGTAGGATGCCAGAGGTGTGGTACAGGGGGATGATGGGGATGATAAAGATGGGGGTGGGGTGGTAGGATGCCAGAGGTGGGGTAGAGAGGGAAGATGGGCATGTTGATGAAAAAGGGGAAGGAGGTCAGCAAAGGGGCATAATGATGACAGTGGGTGGGTAGGAAGCTGGCAGTGGGGTACAGGGGGGATGATGATGGGGGTAGGATGGTTGGATGCTAGAGGTGGGGTACAGGGGGGATGATGATGGGGGTTGGATGCTAGAGGTGGGGTACAGGGGGATGATGAGGATGTTGATGACAGGGGGCAGGGTGGTAGGATATCAGAGGTGGGGTATGAGGATGATGATGATGATGATGACAGTGGGTGGGGTGGTAGGGAGCTGGCAGTAGGGTAAAGGGGGATGAAGATTACAGGGGGTGGGGTGGTAGGAAACTGGCAATGGGATACAGGTGGAATGATGACAGGGGTGGGGTGGTAAGAAGCTGGCAGTGGGGTACAGGGGGATGAAGATTACAGAGGGTGGGGTGGTAGGACACCAGGCACAGGGGGATTATGATAAGGATGGAGATAATGATGACAGGATGTAGGTTGGTAGGTGGCTGACAGTGGGGTAAAGGGGGCAAGATAAGGATGATGATAACGGGTAGGGTGGTGTATGCTAGAGATGGGGTACATGGGGAAGATGGGGATTTTGATGACAGAAGGCAGGACGGTAGGATGTCAGAGGTGGGGTATGGGGGGGGGGGGTGATGATGACAGGGGGTGGGGTGGTAGGAAGCTGGAAGTGGAGTACCAGAAGGGATTAAGATGATGATGACAGGGGATGGGGTGGTAGGATGCCAGAAGTGGGATACAGAGGAATGATGGGGATGCTGATCACAATGGATGAGGTGGTAGGATGTCAGCAGTAGGGTACAAGGGGATGAAGATGACAGAGGGGTGGGGGGTAGGAAACTGGCAGAGGGGTACAGGGGGGATGAAGATGATGGGGGTGGGCTGGTAGGAAGCTGGCAGTGGGGTACAGGGGGGATAAAGATGATGGGGGTGGGGTGGTAGGAAGCTGGCAGTGGGGATGAAGATGATGGAGGTAAGGTGGTAGGAAGCTGTCAGTGGGGTGCAGGGGGGATGATGGGGGTGGGGAGGTAGAAAGCTGGCAGTGGGGTGCAGGAGGGATGACGGGGGTGAGGTGGTAGGAAGCTGGCAGTGGGGTGCAGGGAGCATGAAGATGACAGGGGTGAGGTGGTAGGAAGCTGGCAGTGAGGTGCAGGGAGGATGAAGATGACGGGGGGTGGTAGGAAGCTGGAAGTGGGGTGCAGGGAGGATGAAGATGACGGGGTGGGGTGGTAGGAAGCTGGCAGTGGGGTGCAGGGAGGATGAAGATGACGGGGGTGGGGTGGTAGGAAGCTGGCAGTGGGGTGCAGGGAGGATGGAGATGATGGGGGTGGGGTGGTAGGAAGCTGGCAGTGGGGTGCAGGGAGGATGAAGATGACAGGGGTGGGGTGGTAGGAAGCTGGCAGTGGGGTGCAGGGAGGATGGAGATGATGGGGGTGGGGTGGTAGGAAGCTGGCAGTGGGGTGCAGGGAGGATGAAGATGACAGGGGTGGGGTGGTAGGAAGCTGGCAGTGGGGTGCAGGGAGGATGGAGGTGATGGGGGTGGGGTGGTAGGAAGCTGGCAGTGGGGTGCAGGGAGGATGAAGATGACAGGGGTGGGGTGGTAGGAAGCTGGCAGTGGGGTGCAGGGAGGATGAAGATGACAGGGGTGAGGTGGTAGGAAGCTGGTAGTGGGGTGCAGGGAGGATGAAGATGACACAGGGTGGGGTGGTAGGAAGCTGGCAGTGGGGTGCAGGGAGGATGAAGATGACACGGGGTGGGGTAGTAGGATGCCAGGCACAGGGGGATTATGGTGAGGATAGAAATGATGACAGGGGGGATGATAGGAAGTATGATGACAGGAGATAGGGATGTGGGATGCCAGGAACAGGGGGATGATGAGGAGGATTATGATTATGGCAGGGGTCAGTAGGTGGCATCATGGCATACATAACGTCACTCAGGGCTGTGAGGTCACGGGCCGCTGTCAGCCTTGATTTTCGCGGTGCTCTCAGTCAGGACTCAGGAGGTGACATCATGGGATGCTGTCAGCCTGTCAGTGTCGGGTAGTACCTTAAGGCAGTGACAGACTGGCTCCTCGATGACGCGGTAGCTCTGGCAAGTCCTCCATTGCAGGCCGATCCATTCTGGAGAGTAGAGCAGGGAGCTGCTCAGCCGCTGCATGCAGGAGATTCGACGAGCGCAACAGAAGGGGGAGGGGCCGAGGGAGGGAAATACATACAGCCACCCACTGACCCAGGACATTGAGCAGTTCTCAAGTGGTCAGTCCGCCCACCCGCCCTCGGCTGGGAAAGGTAGTTGCGGACACCGCGTTCCCCCGTGTTAAAGACGGTTCCGGGACACTGACCGGGGAACATTCCCTCTCATTTCCACACACAACTTAGGCATAATAGGCGGCGGCCGCGAGGCCCCTGGGAGCGCGGGGCCTTAGGCTGCCGCCTAATTTGCCTAATTAGAGAGCCGCCTCTGACAGTGGGGATGGTGTGTTGAGTGTGATGAGCTGTGTTGCTTTTACGCCAAACATATCGTTTTGCATTGTGGCCAAAAAGTTCGATTTTGGTTTCATCGGACCAGAGCACCTTCTTCCACATGTTTGGTGTGTCTCCCAGGTGGCTTGTGGCAAACTTTAGACGAGACTTTTTATGGATATCTTTGAGAAATGGCTTTCTTCTTGCCACTCTTCCATAAAGGCCAGATTTGTGCAGTGTACTACTGATTGTTGTCCTATGGACAGACTCTCCCACCTCAGCTGTAGTTCTCTGCAGTTCATCCAGAGTGATCATGGGCCTCTTGGCTGCATCTCTGATCAGTCTTCTCCTTGTCTGAGCTGAAAGTTTAGAGGGACAGCTAGGTCTTGGTAGATTTGCAGTGGTCTGATACTCCTTCCATTTCAAAATGATCGCTTGCACAGTGTCCTTGGGATGTTTAAAGCTTGGGAAATCTTTTTGTATCCAAATCCGGCTTTAAACTTCTCCACAACAGTATTACGGACCTGCCTGGTGTGTTCCTTGGTCTTCATGATGCTCTCTGCGCTTTCAACAGAACCCTGAGACTATCACAGAGCAGGTGCATTTATACAGAGACTTGATTACACACAGGTGGATTCTATTTATCACCATCGGTCATTTAGGACAACATTGGATCATTCAGATATCCTCGCTGAACTTCTGGAGTGAGTTTGCTGCACTGAAAGTAAAGGGGCCGAATAATTTTGCACGCACCACTTTTCAGTTTTTTAATTGCTAAAAAAGTTTAAAATATCCAATAGATTTCGTTCCACTTCACAATTGTGTCCCACTTGTTGGTGATTCTTCACAAAAAAATAAAATTTTATATCTTTATGTTTGAAGCCTGAAATGTGGCAAAAGGTTGAAAAGTTCAAGGGGGCCGAATACTTTCGCAAGCCACTGTATGCATCACCTATCCCTTCACTATGTCTCTACAATATCACTCCCCACCAGTGTTATAACCAGATTATGCACACCACTTGGTTATGCTTCTATGTTTCAACCCTAGTTTCCTAATTAATTTCATACACGGTTTATGCATCAATTTTTCACATATATATACACAATACTACAAAGCCATAGCCTGTGTATGGGATATGCACACAGACCTATGCTACTCTTTGATTTTTAAACTCAATGTTTGAGTATATACTATGCATGAGATTCCTAAATGTGTTTTCCCTCTGGGTTTTTGCTGCAGGTGTCGCGTTCTTCCCGACTGGTTGTATGGTCCGGGCATACATATGGGGGGCGATTTCTAGTGTGACCTCTTGTAAGCCACATCTTTGGTATTTTGCCCTGGTGTTGAAGGCTGCGCCGGCGAGGGCACCATAGGACCTCTGGGGGAAAGTGAGCAGGCAATTTTTGATTTTAAGGGGACCTCTGTATAGGAAACTTATCGTCTTAGGACACGCACTATTGGGTAACTATGCTGTATAGAATATAGTACATCTTTCCTAAAAACACATGTAATCAAGTCCTGATATATGTACTTTTGTTGTATATTTTTAGCAGACTGACCTCTGAAGAAGACCTGGGATATATAGGTCGAAACGCGTCAGTCCATTTTTCTAATATTGACAATATATATACCATGTTGTTATGAAAATATGTCTGTATCATACGTGTTGGATGTCACAAGACTTGTAGACACTCTATAATGGAGCTCATCTTTTTAACCGTTGTGTTGAAGTAATTTTTGTACAATAAAATATAAATCTTTTTTATAAACATTGGTTTAATACTTTAATTTTGCTGCCTAAAAACCCCATCTGGGGAAACCCTCCTTTCAATTCCTATCCACTTTTGCCTCAGTGGCTAGCTGTTCAAACAGCCTCTGTGATTGCTCCTGTATAACAGCGTTAGTTTGCTGTTGTGCAGTGTTGGATAACACCATTTGTTTGAGGATTTCCTCCATGTTTAGTCACTTTAGGTACTGGCTCTTTAAGTAGTAACTTACTACTGCTGGTCGCAGTCTCCACCATATGTAACCTGGGGCACAGTTAGCAGGTACAAAGCTCCCTGGGATGAGCAGTCTTTCAGGCACAGATACCAAATCCAGTGTAGTGACAAACAGTGCAGTGTTTATTTGTGATAT
Organism: Aquarana catesbeiana; assembly: GCF_042186555.1. NCBI lineage: Eukaryota > Metazoa > Chordata > Amphibia > Anura > Ranidae > Aquarana > Aquarana catesbeiana. The sequence goes on along the minus strand of NC_133336.1, from coordinate 171,085,233 downwards.
TTACAAGTCTATATATAGGTGCTGTACAGTGTTCCAAAAACAAATAGGATCTGTAAATATTGTATAGTTAGTGCCGAGACACGGCTAGGTTTTTTTTGGCTATTTTTGTTCCTAACTACCAGGCTCAGCAACCTTACAGCTTGTCAGCTTCCACATACATAGCTTTTACCAACCTTTTGCTCTCCTAGACAGAAGTTGTGTGCGTTTCCCAGGCCAAGAGCGCTGGCTGTCTGTCTCAGGTGAGTTTAAATTAGCCTGAGGGAGAGGACCAAGACCTGAACAGGACCATGGAGAGAGATCCCTGAACGTGTATGAGAGGAGCCCGGGAGGCGTATAAACCCCGAACAGGACTTTTTCCGGCTCTCTCTGGGATGCTCTGTTACAGCCCCCAAGTGCATAACGTTGCATTTATCAATGTTAAACCTCATTTGCCACATAGTTGCCCAAATAAACAGTGCAGTGAGGTCGATTTATAAATTGGAGACATCATGTAAGGATGCTATTCCACTGCATAGCTTGGTGTCATCTGCAAACACTGAAATGGTACTTTTAATTCCAGACCCTATAACATTTATAAATGGATTAAAAAGTAAATATCCCAACACTGAACCTTGGAGTACACCACTGATAACCTTAGACCATTCAGAGTAACAATCATTAACCACTACTCACCGAAATCTGTAGTTCATTTTGAATTTTTGCGACCTTGCTTTCCCTTTTACATATTCTGTTATATTCTTTGTAACATTTAAACAATGATAGTGTTCATTCATTTTTATATTTTTTAAAAGCTCTTTTCTTCTTTTTTTTTTTTTTTTTGTAACTTTGGCCGTGAGTCACATAGGTTTTATTTTTAGCCTTTAAACTTATTGCCCAAGGGAATATACATTGCAGTGAGTTCAAATACAGTCATTTTGAAGAATTCCCATTATTGTTCTCTGTTCATTGATGTCAATATTCCTTTCCAGTCTAAGTCTTGAAGAGCAGTCCTCATCCTTGGAAAATGTGCTCTCTTAAAGTTATTTTTTTTTTTTTTATTTCCAATATGAGCTTGTTGCTTACAGCTAACATTAAATTAAATCATGTTATGGTCACTACTACGCAGATGTTATTTCATATGAACGTTAGTAATAAGCTCTGCATAGTTTGAGATTACCAGGTCCAGCAGAACATCATTCCTAGTTGTGGACTCAATGAGCTGGTTCATAAAAGTGTCATGTAATAGGTTTATACATTTTCGCCCTTTAACTGTTCCTGCAGTGCTATTACTCCAGTCAATTTTCAGGTAGTTAAAATCCCCCATTATTATCACTGTCCCAGCCCTTGCAGCCCTTTCTGTGCAAGGTGCTGAGTCTCCACCACTTCATTAACACTGGGAGGTCAATAACAAACTCTGATGATTACTTTTGTAGTACGCACACCCATGTGCAGTTCCACCCATAATGCTTCAGCCTCATCACACTCTCCATCAACTTGGTCCTCTTTCACACTCGCTTTGAGATCACTTCTCACACAGAGACAGACACCACCACCCCTCCGTTTTACCCCGTCTTTCCGAAAGAGAGCATAGTCAAGAATATTAATGGCCCAGTAATGTGAAGAATGAAGCCAAGATTCAGCAATACCAATGAAATTTTTTCTTCGTGCACCAAAGCTTACAACTTACCTATTTTGCTTGGAAGACTTCTGGCATTGGCAAACAAACACTTTAATTCATTGTCACATTTTGCAAATTTTTTATTTTAATACAAATAGTATAATTTCCAATGGTTGTTTGTAACATGGGAAACTTCAAATCACCGACCATAGCCCTCCCCCATCTTTCCCCATTACACCCACTAACAGGGACTGACCCCCGTCTGCCCCATTATAATCTACTCCCCCCCAATCCTAGTTTAAATACTCCTCCAGCCTTCCCAGCGCTTTAGAAACCCAAATCTCTACTTCTTACACCAGGTCTTTAGCCATGCATTCAGTTCTCTAATCTTCCCCTGTCCTGTGTTGTGCATGGCACAGGCAATATTTCAGAGAATATCACCTTTGAGGTCTTTTTCTTGCAGCCTAGTTCTTTACATTGGTTCTTAAGGAGCCTCCAACTTCCATATATTCTGTCATTGGTTCCAATATGGACCAAGACAGTTGGATCATGCCCAGCCCCTCCCAGTAATTTATCAACCTGGTCCACCACATGCCAAACCCTGGCACCAGGAAGACAGCAAACAATTCGGTTGAGGCGATCCTGGTGATAAATTATTCTATCAATCCTTCTGATTATAGAATCCCCTAATACCAACTGTTGAGGCCTACCTGCACTACCGTGACTGCACCTACTAGATGGGCTGCACTCCCTGCTGTAAGGGGTAGCAGTGAAATCTAGGGCTGCCACCTCTGAGCTTGCCACCCAACATCTTTACCCAACTTGGCAAAACTGTTTGGGTGCTCAAACCCAGGGCAGGCCTTCCTTTTCTGTGAGCCGTTACTACTCCCGCTGACTACAGTAACCCATCTTCCTACCTGCTAATCCTGACTTACCCCTCCACCCTTCACATCAACCCTACTAACCACCTGCTAAGTGAGCAGAAGACCTCTTTCAAGGTTGTCAGTTCTGCTCAGTGTTTCAACTTGCCCCTCCAGATCTCTAATGTGAGCTTCTAGAAGGGAAACCAGCTCACATTTGTCGCAGTAGTATCCAACTGGAGCTGTTGCTCCATTGTTGTAAACATGTGGCACACTGTGCAATGCACAAAACCTTCAATCTTGATAGTAATATTAATATTGTAACTGGAAAAATGTGTGCTAACAGAAAACTTCAGATGTTACTTACAGGCTTTAAGACTCCTATTATAATCTCCTGTTTTAAACTCCGGTTTGTAGCTCACCACTTACTCAAATTTCCCACTTTGACAAAGTTCCAGCAAGCAAAAAGGAGGGCAAGCTCAAGGATAAACAAGCACAGAGTGAGTATTATAGAACGCTATATAGTACCTGTAACTAACCACTCCCCTTAATTAGCAGACTGTAGGAAGGAAAGAAAAAACAAAAGCTATTTAAAAAGTCACACTGGTACGACAAACGCTCTGACATTGGAAGCCCATGTCGCATGACGTGTGAAAATCAATGTTTCCCTATGGGAGCTGTCTCAACTAGTCCAACTTTGAAAATGCTCCCTGCACTACTTTGGTCCGACTTTGATCCTACTTCAGCCAATTGAATATCACTGAAGTCGGATCAAAGTCGAATCGCCGTCCTAACTGATCCGACTTTGGCATGCGACTTGTGCTCTGATGATCTTGAAGGGGAACTCCAGGCCAAATAAAAAAAAAAAAAACGGCATAGGTTCCCTCTCCAGGAGCATACCAGGCCCTTTGGTCTGGTATGAATTCTTAGGGGAACCCCCAAGCCGAAAAAATGGTGTGGGGGTCCCCCCAAGGTCCAAACCAGACCCTTACCTGAGCACACAGCCCGGCAGATCAGGAAAGGGGGTGGGGATGAGTGAGCGCCCCCCTCCTGAACCGTAGGCCGCATGCCCTCAACATAGGTGGGTGCTTTGGGGCAAGGGGGCCCTGCACTCCCCCACCCAAAAGCACCTTGTCCCCATGTTGATGAGGACAAGGGCCTCTTCCTGACAACCCTTGTCGTTGGTTGCTGGGGTCTGCAGGCGGGGGGCTTATCAGAATCTGGAAGCCCCCAGATCTTGGCCCCCCACCCTATGTGAATGAGTATGGGGTACTTTGTACCCCTAATTGTTCACCGAAAAAAAAGTGTCAAAAATAAAACACAGTACACATGTTTTTAAACTATCTTATTAGGCAGCTCCGGCGTCTCTTCCGATCTGTTCTGCCTCTCTGGCTCTTCTGTGTCCTCTGCTGATGTCTTCTGCCTCTGTTGGTTCTTCTCCCCTCTCTGGTTCTTCTCCTCTCTCTCTCTCTGGTTCTTCGCTCTCTGTCCGCTGTCTTCTGCTGGGTCTCCTCCACTGTCTTCTTGCTCTTTTGCTCGCTCTTTTTCCCAGTCTTCTCTGCTGTCTTCACCCTCTGTTCTTCTTCTGATGTTGACTCTACGCCCTCTTCTGCTCTGATGCCGGGTGCGTGGTATGCCACTGCTTATATTGGCACGGGGCGGGGTCACTGCCCATCAGGCTCCGGGCGGTGATGTCATGAGGGATGGGACATCCAGATGACGTTACACGTGACCCCGCCCCATGCCAATATAAGTAGCGCCACACCGCGCACCCGGCATTAGGGAGAGAGCATTGAGTCAACATTGAAAGAAGAACAGAAGGAGAGGACAGCAGAGAAGACCGTGCAAAAGAGCGAGCAAAAGAGCGAGAAGATAGTTGAGGAGACAGTGGAGGAGACCTGGCAGAAGACAGAGGACAGAGGGAGAAGAACCGGAGAGGGGAGAAGAACTGGCAAAAGCAGAAGACGTCAGCGAAGGACACAGAAGAGCCGGAGAGGGGAGAACAGTTTGGAAGAGACAACGGAGCTGCCTTAATAAATTACTTTAAAAATATGTGTAATGTGTTTTATTTTTTTGACACTTTTTTAGGTGAATGGGTAGGGGTACAATGTATCCCATACTCATTCACATAGGGTAAGGGGCCGAAATCTGGGGGCCCCCTTCTTAAAGGGGGCTTCCAGATTCTGAAAAGCCCCCCACCCGCAGACCCCGACAACCAACGGCCAGGGTTGTCGGGAAGAGGCTCTTGTCCTCATCAACGTGAGGACAAGGTGCTTTGGGGTTGGGGGGGGCGCAGGGCCCCCTGCCCCAAAGCACCCACCCCCCCATGTTGAGGGCATGCGGCCTGGTACGGTTCAGGAGGGAGGGCGCTCACTTGTTCCCACCCCCTTTCCTGGCCTGCCGGGTTGTGTGCTCGGATAAGGGTCTGGTATGGATTTTGGGGGGGATCCCAATGCCGTTTTTTCAGCGTGGGGGTTCCCCTGAAAATCCATACCAGACTGAAGGGCCTGGTATGCTCTTGGAGGGGAACCCATGCCGGTTTTTGTAAACATTTTGCGTGGAGTTCCCCCTAAAGATTAATTCCAGACACAGTGCCTGATATTGTCGGGGATCAAAGTCGGATCCCTGTTCATTGAAGTCGGACGCATGTCGGACTTCAAGTCGGAGGACAAAGTCGGATCCAAAGTGTGAACTTGGCCTTAAAAGCTGCAAGTAAAGACCCCAATGAAACTAAAAATGCAACCACAGCAATCACAAGCAGTAAAAAGCAAAACTGTTTTTCACTCTCCACTCAAATTTCTCACTCTTCCAGCTTCCAACAAGCAAAATGTGTCTGTCTGTGTCAGAAAAATAAAGCTTTACTCCAGAAGAAGATTGAAGATTTCACACATTTCTTAATAGCATTAAATTTGCTGTCCTGGGCATTGGTGGGAAATGTCCTCTGGCACTCCTGGACACCCTTCAGTGGAGGAGTTGTGTCACATATGGAAGCATATTTGTCAACCAACTCAGTAACAAAATTAGATGGACACCTATTGTAAGTAAGGCTGAATCTTAATTAGCATAGTTTTAGTGAGGATTTTTGTTTCTCCCTTTGCAATCCTGGAAAGAAAACTGAGAGTTTTGTGACAGATTCCCCAGTTACATAGCTACATAGTAAGGGAAGTAAGGAAGCAAGCTGATGGGGACACCTGATGTAAGGGATCACTCTGATGAGGACGCCTGATGTAAGTGTAGATGAAACCGATTTCACTGAAAACACATGTATTGTCACACTACTATTATACAGGAGCAGAGTGAGGAATGTGATATGTAGAGGGGGAAGGTGGGTGCTGGGAGCTGCGGCTGCTTTGTACTCCTGCACTTCACAGACAAGAGAAGAAGGAGGATGGGCCTGATAGGTACTGGGGGAGGATTCTGCTCTTCCCCTTCCAATTGCAGCCTACTGTGGGCAAAAGAGAGGAGGCACCCAATGAGAACACACCACTATGAAGTGTTAGTATGCTAAATTGAACCAATATACTTATGTATTGTCCTTTTTAGCTATTTGTTCCTAGGTTTGCAGTAAACTCTCTTTTCAAGCCTGTTTTTTGCCCGTTACACAATTATCTGATTTATTGATGGACTTTGCAGTCCGTCTCCTCTATATGGCTGTTCTCCCTCCCTCTTTGGCTCACACGGACACCAGGGTTACCCAGGGGTTTTGTGAGTAATCAATCACTCACCCCTGGGAGCCCTAGAGGCACACATTCCCACTGGATGCATAAAAACCGCGATGTAGGGATTACAGATCTTATATCTATAGACTGATAGAATGACTATCACTGATACCTGGTACATTTATTTATTTTTGTCTTGCAGGATATGTGCGCTGCTGGATCGTGGCGTCCTTAATGTCTAGTCCCTAGGAAGGTGCCATTATCTAGAGACCCATAACCAGCGACTCTGTATACCAATAAGCTTTGAATTAGCCCTTTATTTACACTATATACACCCGTGATTCAACCCAAGGTAAAAATCTATTTTTAACTTTAGATTGGGATTCTTGATTATAATTTTTTATTATATTCACAGTCCGTGACTATCTATTAGAAACGCCTAGTCCATCTGTGACCATTACGCTTGGGAGACACCTCCATTGGAGACCTGCGCAGCCTGTGGAAATGCGATGCTTTGCTTTCCCACACCTATAATCAATACATCTTGATTTTTCTGTTGAACAGGCCTGGTAAGACAGTTATTTTTATACAGTCACAAACATTTATGTCTATTGGTATTGTTTGTCACCATTGAGGCATCTACACGGATTTACTATAATGTGATCTTTAGTAACGCATTGTTAATATCTACTTAATATTTAATATCTACTAAACATTTGATTGAATTGTGCAATAATGTATGCAACCAGTGTTTTTTGTCCATGCACTGGCAGCATGGTTCTTGTTGATTCATACTATATTTCTGTTATCCACAGTTGAGACCTATATACATACCATAACTCCTGATGAAGCTCAAGAATGTGAGCGAAACATGTCGAGTAACAGAATGGTATTCATAGTTTGATGGGCCTTTATTGTCTCTTCAATGAAGTGGATTTCTTTTAACTATTTGCTAATATGTATTTTTCAATAAAAAAGTGTCTTTTATATGTGTAGTTGCATATAGTTTCTTTTAGTCTTATACACCCAGTATTTAAAGCACCGTCAAAGTCCCGGGGACGTCACTGCCCCCTTTTCCCTATCTTCGTGTATTTTCTATATGGGATGTAGTGCTAAGGGAAAACTATTCCTGTCCTCTATACTTTAGATATGAAGTGCAACTCAGGAGCGAAAGAAGACCTCTCTTCTAATTGTCTCCCCCTCTCATGTGACATATAACCTGACCTAAGTTGGGAAGAAGGAGAAGCTGCCTTCATTTCTGGTGGGCACTGCACTGAGGAGGTCTGAACTGAGTTCACAGACAATAGAAGGACAGAACAAAGTTTGTGGGAGTGCGGGACTTTAGGGGCTCCTAATTCCACAGACAACCATTAAAATAAAAAAAAAAAACAAATCTTTATTATGGTGACATTAAAAAAACCTGAATAAAATAAATATAGGATGTACATAAGCCAAAAACTCATACTATCCAGATATACAGATGTAAATTGTTCAATCATCCATATTATAGTAATAATTCCTGACATGTTACCCGCATGTTTTAAGTTTGACTCTTCTTCAGGGTCACTGATTGATGCAGATAACTGATGTAAGGGCCACTCTGATGGGGGCACTTGATGTATAGGGTTACTCTGATGGGGAGGTCTGATGTAAGGGGGCACTCTGATGAGGAAACCTGATGTAAGGGAGCATGCTAATGGGGACACCTAATGTAAGGGAGCACTCTAATGGGGACACCTAATATAAGGGAGCACTCTAATGGAGACACCTGATGGAAGGAAGCACTCTGATGTGGACACCTAATTTAAGCGAGCACTCTAATGGGGACACCCAATGTAAGTGAGCATTCTGATGGAGACAGCTGATGTAAGGGAGCACTCGAATGGGGACACCTAATGTATGGAAGCATACTGATGGAGATACCTAATGTATGGAAGCATACTGACGGAGACACCTAATGTATGGGAGCATACTGATGGAGATACCTGATGTAAGGGAGCACTCTGATGGGGATGCCTGATGTAAGGGAGCACTCTGATGGGGAGATATAATGTAAGGGGGCATTCTGATGGGGATATATGATGTAAGGGGGCACTCTGATGGATAGACTGGATGTAAGAGGGCACTCTGAAAATTTAAATTATTAAGATTCTATAGAAATTGTAAAATCCAGAGTAAAAATTGTCATTTTGGCAGGTAAGTATGCATGTTTTCAGATATTTAGAAGTGTATGTGCATAAACTCATTCCATTGGCTAGAATATTAATTTATTCTGGCTACTGGAATTATTTTATAACATATGTTTATGTGTGTACTATATGTGGACAAATCATGCCAGTAAACTCTTTGAATGCAAGTTTTTGTAGCATTTTTTTTATGCCCATGAACTCTGCTCTAAGATAGAAACCTAGGTGCAGTGATTGGCTCCTTCTCCATCACAGACTCTTTCAGGGTATCTGGTGGGCGAAAAGAGACTTCGAGTAGGGATTATGGATAGCCTGTGCACATTAAACAGAGTTATCTCACCACTCCATGTTCAAAGTGTGGCGCTGGAGAGTTTATTTTGTGGATGGGATGACATGAAGTGTGCATCTACCATCCTGCTGTTGCCTTTACTTTTATGCAACTGTGCTGCATGAGCCTTCGCCTTCTTAAAACCTGCAGGAGCTAAACTAGTGCAAGACTGCTATGCTCGGCTACTCACTCTCTACCCTTATCCACTGTGTTACATCTAAGATCTGATTGCCGCTGTGTGAAAAGAGAACTCAATCTGTGGATCCCTTACAAGTTTGTAACTGAATTGAGTGCTGACCAATAGGAATACAACAGAGAATACACTTTAATTTTGTGCTCAACATACAGTATGCTGTCATACACTGATCAGCCATAACATTATGACCTCCCACCTAATATTGAGTATGTCCCCTTTTGCTAAAACAGCCCTGACCCGTTGAGGCATGGACACCAAAGTAACATCCACATGAATGGCAGGACCCAGCAGAACATTGCCCAAAGCATCACGCTGCCTCTGCCTTCTTATACTGCATCCTGGTGCCATCTCTTTCCCGGGTAAGTGACGCACACGCACCAGGCCATCCAGATGATATAAAAGAAAATGTGATTGATCAGACCAGGCCACCTTCTTCCATTGCTTCGTAGTCCAGTTCTGATGTTCATGTGACTATTGTAGAAGCTTTTCGCTGTGAACACCATGCGCTTTACAGCCCCATACACAACAAACTGCGATGTCCATTTTTTTTTCTTCTTTCACCACATCAACTTAGTGGACAATATGTTCACTTGCTGCCTAATATATCCCACCAATTTTCAGATGCCATTGTAACGAGATATTCACTTTACCTGTCAGTGGTCATAATGTTATGGTTGACCAGTGTATATATAATGTATTATTGAGTGTGTTCTGATGCTTGATTTTGTGTGCAGTGTAATACCAGGTGCTTATTTTTAAGGTGGTGTTTACAGATTTTTAGCACAGTATTTACCATTGAAGCATATTTTGGTTTAATTACCTATTATTTGTGATTTTGTGCTATACCTTCTTTGGGGTTGTCTAATTTTAATAGGTGGGGTGTAGGGTATAGGTTTATTTACGTTCAGTTGTATATTTATTATTGAAACCTGAATATTCAACATAACTTAAAAAACGTTTTGATATTTTTGCAACTTATTATTTAGCAACTTCTTTCTATGGACTAAGGTTTCTATACCTTGGCCCGTTATGTTTTGATTTAGTTTTCTGGTTGCAGTGAGCACATGTAAAAGTGAGTTGGCAATGAGCATTGTAATTACTCCCAGTTTTGTTAAATTTTTTTTGGGCATTTTTTGGATTCTTATGGTCTCTACTCTAAAATAGGACTCTAATGCCACAATGTAAATGGACACTTTTTGCATGAGGCCTTATTGTTGATAGACCTAAAATTACTACATACAGTATATACTAGGATCTGCATCATAGCCCAAACATGAGTGTTGGACCTCTGCTGCAATAAAATGTAACTGACCGGGCCTCCTTGAATTTTAACTCAATAACCCTGCTTTACAGCATAAATGAACTGAAGTAAACTTGCAATCAGCAGACTCTAGGGCTCTACTAAGAATAAAATATTCATATGCAGAAGAGATTGAAAAAAAACCCCACAATACAGTAAATATCCCTTAACATCCACAATATTGATGATTGGTTAAAGAGCTGGTCCACTATAAAATGTATTGAGTAAGTATCTAGAGTGGCGCCACCTTTAGGAACCAGTTAAAGCATAGTAAATATCTGATAAGGGTTCAGTGTTTGCAAAGCCCTCATCCAATGAAAGTTAATAGTCTGAGGGCTATAAATTACTGAACTGACACCTTCCTGAGTTAGCTGAAAGGGTTTAATTTCTCTTTAGAGAATCTATCAAATTACATCAGCCTACTGACGGTTCACTTTTTGGATGCTTCTTTTAAGAGCCTCTTTAACATCTTTGTTCCTCAAACCATAGATTACTGGATTAAACAAAGGGGGGAATATATTGTAAATTAGGGCATAAACTTTGTCAGTCTCCACAGTATGCAGATCTTTTGGTACAACATAGACAATGAAAACACTGCTAAAAAACAGAATGACCGAGGTCAGGTGTGATGAGCAGGTGGAGAAGGCCTTACTTCGTCCTTGCTTTGTCTTTATCTTCATTATGGAGTATATTATAATTATATACATGGTCAAAATGAAAAGGGGGATGAATAAGGCAGCGATAATGCTGGCTGATTGATTGGCAGTGTTTATAGGGGCAGTATCAGCACATGCCAAAATCATAAGTGGTGCTAAGTCACAGAAATAATGTTTCAATTCATGTGGTTTACAGTATGGGAGTCTTACAGTGAGGGTCAATGGCATTATGGCCAACAAGAAACCATAACACCAGCATATGAACGTTACCACCTTGCATACTCTTCCAGTTATGATAGTGGGGTATCTGAGAGGGGTAAATATTGCCATACAACGGTCGAAGGCCATAATAGCTAACAAGCTGCATTCATTGATGCCTAGGCTGTGGAACATGTAGAGCTGAGCAAAGCATGCTTGAAATGGAATCCTTTTATTGTTGGTCAGCAGTATGGACAGGAGCTTGGGAACAGTGGTGGACACTAACCACAAATCCAGGAAGGATAAATTGGCGATGAAGAAGTACATAGGAGTATGAAGACTTGTGTTAGACCAAACCACCAAAATTATGATTGTGTTTCCGCTCAGTGTCAGGAGGTAGATGATGAGAAAGAAGACAAAGAAATAAAATCGATACTGCTCAAGATTGACAAAGCCTACTAGGAAAAAATCACCTAACAATTCAGTGGTTTGGTTTACTGCTTCCATAACATAATAGAGTATATGTCAACTCTTGGGAAGAGGGTTTTCCTTCTTTACTTAGGTAGACCTGTGAAAACCAAACAGACTGTTACAAGTTCCATTTATTAGTTTGAATTTACATATAACAACATGAGCAATAAAGTATTTGCACATAAACTACTGTACTTTATGTAACCACTTCAATACAGGACACTTTCATCCCCTTCCTGTCCAGGCCAATTTTCAGTTTTCAGTGCTCTCACACTTTGAATGACAATTACTCAGCACTGTACCCAAATTAAGCTTTTAGCATTTTTTTGCGATAGAGCTTCTTTTGGTGGTATTAAATCATCACTGGATTTTTTCATTTTTGCTCTAAAAATATTGCAAATAAAACAATTTTCTCTATAAACTTAGGCCAAATTGTATTTTGCTACATTTGTTTAGTAAAAATAACGTAAATCAGCGTATTTTATTTAGTCTGTGAGAAAGTTTGCGATAACACCAAATTTAACATACCTGCTCCCCATTCACACCTGGGACCTTGTAGCACTAACGAGTAACATGACACCAGGGAGAGAAAATGGCTAATTGGGCCCAATCTGGACATTTTAGACACTTAGAGGTGTTCTCACATTTTTTGCCAGTGGTGTCAGGAAAGTCCCGGTAGAAGACACAGCGCACGCACACGCAGCACTCTGCGCCAAACGGCCTACTTAAACTGGGGATGCACACAGGATCAGTGCTGTCTGATCTGCAGCTCCCTGTGACCCCTGTTTATCTGTCTTTGTGTGTTTGATCTCCTCAAGACCTTTGGACCTTTTTGACCTTTGGACTCTCCCTGCTTGCCGCCTGCACATGAGCTCGGCCTGCCTCTGACTTTGAACCTGCCTGCTCCTCTGATACCTCACTGCCCGCCAGTTGACCCAGCCTGTGACCTGACCTGTCTGCCTAGCTCCTGCTCCAGCATCACCTGTCTGTGCATTAACCAGCCTGCCTGCTTCCACGGGAATCCACAACCCCCTGAACTGTGTACAGACTGTTTGATCCAACTTCTGGGTGTGGATATCGGGTGTTCCAGCTTCCAGCCTGTCTGCTGTTCGCATCTCCCTTCCGGTTGGTAGTCACCTCTAAAGCATCTGGGACCCCGGAGCCGCCCTTCCAGCAACTAACCCGCCAGGCTCTCAAACCACTCTGCACTCCCGGGCCTCCTGTCTAGGGATGAGCCGAACACCCCCGGTTCGGTTCGCACCAGAACCTGCGAATGGACCGAAAATTTGCGCGAACGTTAGAACCCCATTGACGTCTATAGGACTCGAACGTTCGAAATCGAAAGTGCTCATTTTAAAGGCTAATTTGCATGTTATTGTCCTAAAAAGGGTTTGGGGACCCGGGTCCTGCCCCAGGGGACATGTATCAATGCAAAAAAAACTTTTAAAAACTGACGTTTTTTCGGGAGCAGTGATTTTAATGATGCTTAAAGTAAAAAAAAAAAAAAAGTGAAATATTCCTTTAAATATCATACCTGGGGGTGTCTATAGTATGCCTGTAAAGTGTCGCGTGTTTCCCGTGCTTAGAACAGTCCCTGCACAAAATGTCATTTTTAAAGGAAAAAAAGTCATTCAAAACTGCTTGCGGCTTTAATGTAATGTCGGGTCCTGGCAATATGGATGAAAATCAGTGAGACAAACGGCATGGGTACCCCCCAGTCCATTACCAGGCCCTTTGGGTCTTGTATGGATATTAAGGGGAACCCCGCACCCAAATTAAAATAAGGAAAGGTGTGGGGCCACCAGGCCCTATATACTCTGAACAGCAGTATACAGGCGGTGCAAACAAGACAGGGACTGTAGGTTTGTTGTTAAGTAGAATCTGTTTGTAATTTTGAACGGGTACATTTTTAACGTGTTTAGTTCCAGCCAAAAAATCTTTTTTAAGCTTTTTGGAAAACAGAGGGAAGGGTTATCACCCCTGTGACATTTGTTTTGCTGTCTGTCCTCCTCTTCAGAAGATTTCACCTCACTTTTTGTCCCAATGACAAATGTTTTTTAAAAATTTGGGGTTTTTTGTGGAACAAGGATTGGAAAGCATCAGTGGAAAGGAGAAATGTTTTTCCCATATTAACTCTTACAGGAGAGAATTTCCCTTCCTAGGGGTAGATTTCATCTCACTTCCTGTTGTCTCCTTCCGTTTGCAAGTAGGAGTCGTTTGTAAGTTAGATGTTTGAAAGTAGGGGCCTGCCCTATATACTCAGCAGAAATTTGGGCCTTAGGTGTTGTTGTGGCCACAACACTGTAAGCCCTCACAGGGCCCTGCTGTGAAATATTAGCTCAAGAATTGTAATTACATGCCCCTGTTAAACAGGGGCAGAAAAATTGGGCCTTTGGTGGTGGTGGTGGTGCTGGTGCCACAACACTGTAAGTCCTCACTCGCTCTTGGTGGGCGCAGAAATGGGCCCTGCTGTGAAATATTAGATCAAGAATTGTAATTACATGCCCCTGTTGAACAGGGGCTGAAAAATTAGGCCTTAGGCACTGGTGCTGGTGCCACAACACTGCAACCCCTCACAGATACTCTAGTTGGAACGCAGGAACGAGCCCTGCATCAAAAATTGTAATTACACGCCCCTGTTAAACAGGGGCTGAAAAATTGGGCCTTAGGCACTGGTGGTGGCGCCCAGAACCAAAAATGTTCTTACAAGCTATCAGCGTGATGATTGAGGAGGAAGAGGATAATTACTCAGGATAGTCACTCAGCATCAGCATAGGCAGTCTTTGAAGGGATCTGAGATTTCAAAAAAAAATTATTCGGCTACATCAGCATCAGGTGCTTGGTAGCTGGTGGTGATCCAAGACTGATTCATTTTTATGAAGGTCAGTCGATCGACCGAGTCGGTGGACATATGCACCCTGTGATCGGTTACAAAGCCTCCAGCAGCACTGAATGTGCGTTCCGAAAGAACGCTGGATGCAGGACAGGCCAGTAGCTCAATTGCATACTGTGCAAGCTCTGGCCAGTGATCCATCCTCAAGACCCAGTAACCCAGAGGATTTTCGATGGGAAAGGTGTCCAAGTCAGATCTTGCCCCTAGGTATTCCTGCACCATGTAAAACAGACGCTGGCGATGGTTGCTGGAACTGATCATACCTTGGGGCTGCGGACCAAAAAATTGTCTGAACGCATCGGTCAGACGGCCACCTTCTCCACCGCTCCTTCTTTGACCGACCGAAGCCTCAGCAACACGTTGTCCAGAAACAGGAGTTTGTAACCTCCCAGTCTCTGGGAACGCGTTGCACAGACCTTTCTGCAAGGTCTCCCGAAGATGTTTCATCCTCTGCTCCCTCTGCGATGGCAAGATAAGGTCCACAACCTTACCCTTGTAACGTGGATCAAGGAGGGTTGCCAGCCAGTATTGGTCCTTCTCCTTGATACCACGAATACGAGGATCCTTACGCAGGCTTTACAGGATCAGGGAGGCCATGCAGCGTAGGTTTGCTGAGGCATTCGGTCCGGAGTCCTCTGGGTCACTAAGGACAACATGGTCTGCAGCTATCTCCTCCCAGCCACGTACAAGTCCATGTGTTTCTTGGGACTGATCCCTTAAAGACTGCTGCTGATGCTGAGTGCCAGGCTCCACCTCCATACTGACACAATACTCCTCCTCCTCCTCGTCCTCTTCCTGTGTGATCGGCGGGCACGCAGGAACACTGTCTGGATAAAGGGGGCCTTGAGAGCTAAGGAAGTCCTCCTCTTCCTGCCTCTGTTCTGCCTCAAGTGCCCTGTCCATTATTCCACGCAGTGTGTGCTTCAACAGGTGGACAAGGGGGACAGTGTCACTGATACATGCACTGTCATTGCTCACCATCCTCATGGCCTCCTCAAATGGTGACAGGACAGTGCATGCATCCCTGATCATGGCCCACTGGCGTGGGGGAAAAAAAACAAGCTCCCCTGACCCTGTCCTGGTGCCATAGTCGCACAGGTACTCATTGATGGCCCTCTGCTGCATGTGCAGCCGCTGCAGCATGGCCAACGTTGAGTTCCACCTGGTGGGCATGTCACAGATTAGGCAGTTCTTGGGCAGGTTAAACTCCTTTTGCAGGTCCGCCAGCCGAGCACTGGTATTATATGACCGGCGGAAATGCACACAGACTTTCCTGGCCTGCCTCAGGACATCCTGTAAGCCCGGGTACCTGCCCAAGAACCGCTCCACCACCAAGTTAAGGAAGTGAGCCAAACAGGGCACATGGGTCATTTTTCCCTGTCGGAGGGCAGAGAGGAGGTTGGTGCCATTGTCGCAAACCACCATTCCTGCCTTAAGTTGGCATGGCGTCAACCACCTCTGAACCTGCCCCTGCAGAGCTGACAGAACCTCTGCCCCAGTGTGGCTCCTGTCCCCCAAGCACACCAGCTCAAGCACCGCATGGCATCTTTTGGCCTGCATACTTGCGTAGCCCCTTGAACGCCTACGGAGCACCGCTGGATCCGAGGACAAAGCACAGGAAGAGGCCATGGAGGCAGAAGAAGAGGAGTGGGTGGAGGAGAGAGGTGTGTCACAATCATTGTGTAGTGGCATATTGGAGGCGTGGTGGCGGAACAACCTCCAACACTACTGCACCTTGTCCTGCATCCTTCCCAGCTGCCAGCAGAGTCACCCAATGCGCTGTGTAACTTAGGTAACGTCCCTGTCATATGCACCTTACCGCTGACCGCCCTGTCCAGCGAGGCAAGGACATTGCCTTCCACATGCCAGTAGAGAGCCGGAATCACCTTCCGTGAGAAAAAGTGGCGTTTGGGTACCTGCCACTGAGGAACCGCACATTCCACAAACTCACGGAAGGGGGCAGAGTCTACCAACTGTAAAGGCAGCAGTTGAAGTGCTAGCAATTTTGCCAAGCTAGCATTCAGCGCTGGGCATGTGGATGGCTGGGAGCAAACTTCTTTCTGCGGTGCAGCAGCTGGGGCAGGGAAATTTGCATGTTACAATCTGACGTCGGTGTACCGAAAGCAGATTGCCCACAAGTACTTGGCTGTGACACACCTAATTCTACACCTTCATTCCTCTCAGTGCAGGTCTCAGAGAGGACTGAAGGTATAGTGGGGTTGGAGATCTCAGCTGATGAGGAGCAAGGAGAGGTCCTCTTTGTTCTTTGGTGTGGGTCGTTAAGATATGCTTGCCAACGAACTGCATGGCAGGTCAACATATGCCTGGTCAAGCATGTGGTACCCAAGCGGGAGATGTTTTGGCCACGCGAGATACGCTTGAGACATATGTTGCAAATAGCAGCGGTGCGATCTGATGCACTCGTCTCAAAAAAGGCCCACACCAAAGAACTTTTTGAATAACGCGCAGAGACTGCAGCGCCCTGCACATGTGGAGCTTTGGGGTGTGATGCAGTCAGTGTGCTGCCCTTAGGCTGACCCCTGGAGGGCATCCTGCCTTGTTGGTGATGTGCCGCCTCCTCCTCCTCCTCTCTCCTATCAGGCACCCACGTTGAGTCAGTAACCTCATCATCCCCTCCCTCCTCATCACTGGAGCAAATCTGGCAGTATGCTGCAGCAGGGGGAGCATGACTGCCAGATTGCTGTCCTTCTTGGGCTCCCCCTCTGTCTGTGCTCACATTACTGCCTTCATCTAGCTCAGTATCATCATCAGAGCCTTCCAAACGCTGGGCATCCTCCTGGAGCATGTACGCAACACTGTGGTCAAACAGTTCGAGGGAGGACATGGTGGGGCTAGGGAAGGAGTCACTGATGACATTGAGCCGAGGGAAGAGGCCGCTGCTTTGCCAGACAAAGTACCCTGAGCATGGGTGGGAGAGGATGAGGAGGATGAGGACGGCTTGGTCATCCACTCGACCAAGTCTTCCGCATGTTGCGGCTCAACACGGCCAGCTGCCGAAAAAAAGGCCAAGCGTGTCCCACGGCCACGTGCTGAGGATGCACCGTCTCCACGACCAGCACTAGACACAGAGCCTGCTTGCCCTCTTTTATTGGCATGTGACTGTCTACCTCTCCTTGTTGGCCTTCCAGACATACTAATGGCCTGTAGCTGCACTAAGCTGGGATATATATCTGTACTGATACTGCAGCTAGCAAAATCAACTGCCTGCCTGTAGTATGAGAACACCACCAACCTTCTACAGGTAGCTTTAGCTGAACACTGTGCAGAGCTCGCAAAAAAATAACTTGTAGGTTTAGCTGAACACTGTGAGGAGGACGCACCACACTAACTTGTAGTTTTAGCTGAACACTGTGAGCAGGACGCACTACACTAACTTGTAGCTTTAGATGAACACTGTGCAGAGGTCTCACTATACTAACTTGTAGTTTTAGCTGAACACTGTGAGCAGGACGCACTACACTAACTTGTAGCTTTAGATGAACACTGTGCAGAGGTCTCACTACACTAACTTGTAGTTTTAGCTGAACACTGTGAGCAGGACGCACTACACTAACTTGTAGCTTTAGATGAACACTGTGCAGAGGTCTCACTACACTAACTTGTAGTTTTGGCTGAACACTGTGAGCAGGACGCACTACCCTAACTTGTAGCTTTAGATGAACACTGTGCAGAGGTCTCACTACACTAACTTGTAGTTTTAGCTGAACACTGTGAGCAGGACGCACTACCCTAACTTGTAGCTTTAGATGAACACTGTGCAGAGGTCTCACTACACTAACTTGTAGTTTTAGCTGAACACTGTGAGCAGGACGCACTACACTAACTTGTAACTTTAGATGAACACGGTGCAGAGGTCTCACTACACTAACTTGTAGTTTTAGCTGAACACTGAACAGGACGCACTACACTAACTGTAAATAGTCTAGCTGCCTGACTGTGGTACTAATAGCATCAAAAGAACACCAGCAATTTTCTTCAGGTAGCTGTAAATACTGTAACAAGACAAGCCTGCCTGTCAGTAGGAAGATAACAGGAATGGATCTAGCTAAACTGAATACAGTGTATATACATATGCAACACCTGTGATGCATATATATATATATATATATATATATATATATATACACAATACACTGTAAGTGCAGCTAACTCACTGACTGTCCTGCCTAATCTAGCTAACTCAAATGAAATGACACTGTCTCTCTCTTTCTAAGCACGCCGGAACACACTACACAGGGCCGCCGTCTAAACCCCCTGAGCTATAATTGGCCAAAGCCACCCTGGCTTTGGCCAATTACAGCTCTCTCTACCGACGACGCTATGATTGGCTAAACATGCGGGTCATAGTGCATGCTTGGCCAATCATCAGCCAGCAATGCACTGCGATGCCGCAGTGAATTATGGGCCGTGACGCGCCACACGACTTCTGCGCGAACGGCCCATAACGTTCGGAATTCGCCGCATGACCGAACAGCCGATGTTCGAGTCGAACATGGGTTCGACTCGAACACGAAGCTCATCCCTACTCCTGTCTGCTCCACCAGGGGCCGCGAGTCAGATATGTAAGGGAGGCTTCCTCTGTATTATTGGGCTCATCAGTCAGGTACGTGAGAATCTGACAAGTGGTTTAGACATTAATGGCTGTGTGTTGAGTTATTTTGAGGGGATAGCAAATTTACACAGTTATACAAGCTGTACACTCAATACTTTACATTGTAGCAAAGTGTCATTTCTCTGTGTTGTCACATGAAAAGATAGAATAAAATATTTACAAAAATGTGATGGGGTGTACTCACTTTTGTGAGATACTGTAAATTTGAAAATTGATCAGTCTTGATGTACTGACTGCCTATCTCGTTTCATGAGCCCCTAAAATGCCAGGACAGTACAAATACCCCCCAAATGATCCCTTTTTGGTAATTAGACAGTTCAAGGCATTAAATAAGAGGCATGGTGAGTTTTTTGAAGTTTTTGGAATGAAGAGATTAAATACAATTAGTTTTTTTTGTTTTTTTCTTGCAAAGTTGTCATTTTAACAAGTTATTTCTCACACACAGCATAGGCATACACCCCAAAACACATTTTGCTTTGTCTCCTGAGTAAAGGGTTACCACATGTGTGAGATTTTTTATCTAATTTCCTGACTATCTAACACATTTTTGGAGGCCCTGGAGCCCAAGAACAGTAGACACAGTTAAAAAATAACCACATTTTGGAAAGCAAACACTTCAAGATATTTTCTGAAAGGCACAGCGTGTCTTTTGAAGACTTCTTTTTTTTTGCCACAAGTTTTTGGAAAATGCAGGAAAGAAAACAAAAATGTATTCTTTAGTTGTCGATTAAGATATTTCTAACACACATCATAGGCATTAGAATTACACCCCAAACAAAACACATTCCACTATTCCTGTGTATGGCGATACCACATGTGTGAGACTTTTTCACAGCCTAGCCACATAGAGGGGCCCCAGATTCAAGGAGCATCTTCAGGCAATCTAGGGGGATAGATTAGGCATCTAATTTCCTAACTACTTATGACATTTTTGGAGGCCTTTGAGTACCAGGACAGTAGAAAACACAAAATGACCATATTTTGAAAAGCAAGCACCCAAGGTATTTATAAGAGGCATGGTGAATCTTTTAAAGACTTAATTTTTGCCACAAGTTTTTGCAAAATGCAGAAAGAGAATGAAAATGTTTTTTTTTTTTTTTTTTTTTACACAAAATTGTCAGTTTAATAAGATATTTCTTACACGCAGCATGAGCATTAGAATGCCAGCCTCCACACTGCCAAGCAGACCTAATTTAGGATACTCATTAAGAACTTCTCATATGATCCCCGTCAACTTTTCTCTACCTTCAACTCTCTTCTTTGTCCTCATTTGCCTCCACCCACTAACTCACTCACTGCCCAGGAGATCGCCAATCACTTCAAAAATAAGATTGATGCAGTTCATGTGGAGATCTCTGCTGTGCAGATACCTTTCCCACTGAACACTCTATGTCCCCAGGCACAATCATTACTTCTCTCATTGAACCCCGCTACCCAACGCTGTATCCTGGCCTAGGCCAACAAGGCCCAGGCCTAGGGCAGCACTTTGCAGGGGGGCAGCACGGAAAGAGTCCCCGCCAGCTTGCGCTACACTGTTAGTGTAGCGCCAGGCCTCTAATTTAGACTGTCCTATCATCCTGGACCACAAGCCTTCCTCACCATGCTATATGTTTTCTGCTGCACCATTGGCATGGTTATATCTTCTTAGTCCTCTCCATAAAATTTATCAGAAATTTGTGCTTAAAGTAGAACTATAGGCAACACTTTTTTTTTCATTTTGGATAGAATAAAGGAGGGTTATAAACCCTGTCAGTTTATTTTTCACCATCCCTGTCCCATTGCAGAGATTTCTCTTCACTTCCTGCCCCATAGCCAAACAGGAAGTATGAGGAAATCTATGCAAATCTACGCAAATTAAGGGAATCCATTGCCCCCCCCCCCCTCCCCCAGGCCCTCAGAACTAGTGTCCCCACTTGGAAATTTCAGGGCGGGTTTTAAAAAGCAAGGGGTGTGGCCTTGACAGGAAGGCGGTGGGTCATATTTAAATTAGGGGGTGCACGAGTTTAGTCAGGCCTAGGGCAGCACAAAACCTAAATACACTACTGCCGCTACCATAGACAGGGTTGTTAAATTTGTTCTAACACCCATCTAACCACTTACCCCCTAGACCCTGTTCCCTCTCAAATACTACGGTCATTCTCTGTCTCTATTCTACACTCGCTAACTCACATCTTTAATCTCTCCCTCTCTTCTGCAATCTTTCCCAACTCTCTAAAACATGCACTAGTCACCCACATACTTAAAAAGTCTCCCTTGGACCCCACCAATGTTAACAACCTGTTTAAATGGAGGTGATTCTTTTCTATATCCACTGTATTTTGCAGTATCCAGCAGTTGGCTAGTCCTTTCTAAAAATAAAATCCTAGCCTATGTTTTTGGATATATTTACTCTAATTAGGTCCATGTTTTAATCAGAATGTATTACTTGCCTACCAGCAAGTCCCGGCCAATGATTCATGGCTGGGACCTGCTGTGTACAATCACAGCCTAGAGCTCTTGTGTTGGTAAACAATACAGAGCTCTATAGGAAAGGCACGATCTGTCAGTTTCTCATCCCTGCAAAGCAAGGATGAGAAACTGAGAGATAAGTTAGTAAAAGCAGCGCGCTTTACAAACTTTACACATAGTTAGGCACATATTTAACCCCTTGATTGCCCTAGAGGTTAACCCCTTCCCAGCCAGTGTCATTAGTACAGTGACAGTGTATAGTATTATCACTGATCACTGTATTCAGTGGCAGTCAATTCTCCCCAGCTTAGTGTCAGATTGGCTGCCGCAGTATCACAGTCCTGTTATAAGTCGCTGATCGCCACCATTAGCAGGGAAAAGAAAAAAGACAGTGCCATAGTACCAATGTTTGTAGGCCCTATGACTTTCATGCAAACCAATCAATAAACACTTATTGGGTATTTATTTAACAAAAACGTGTAGCAGAATACATTTTGACTAAATTCAAATTTTAAATTTTTTTATTGGATGTTTTATAACAAAAAGTAGAAAATATTGTTTTTTTTCCTTCAAAATATGTGTAGTTATATAGTTAATATTGCAAAAAAGAGCTCTATTTATGTGAAAAAAATTATATAAATTTAGTTTGGGTATAGTGTTGCATGACAGTTAACACGCAATTGCCAGTTAAAGTAGTGCAGTGTTGAATAGCAAAAAATGGCCTGATCGTGAAAATCCCCCGGAGCTCAACCATTCTTCCAGAAGCGCATTTGTGAGGTCAGGCACTGATGTTGGACAAGAAGGCCAGGTTTGCAGTCTCCGCTCTAATTCATCCCAAAAGAGTTCTATCGGGCTGAGGTCAGGACTCCATACAGGCCAGTCTAGTTCCTCCACCCAAACTCACTCATCCATGTATTTATGGACCTTGCTTTGTGCGCTGGTGTGCAGTCATGTTGGAACAGGAAGGGGCCATCCCCAAACTGTTCCCACAATGTTGGGAGAATTGAAATTGCCCAAAATGTCTTGACACCTTAAGAATTTCCTTCACCGGAAGTAAGAGACCAAGCCCAACCCCTGAAAAACAACCCCACACCATAATCCCCCCTCCACAAAATGATTTGGACCAGTGCACAAAGCAAGCTCCTTAAAGACATGGATGAGCGAGTTTCTGGTGGAAGACCTTGACTAACCTGCACAGAGTCCTGACCTCAACCCGATAGAACACTTTTGGGATTAATTAGAGTGGAGACTATGAGCCAGGCCTGCAAGAATGCTCAAACATTCCCATAATCACACTCCTAAACCTTGTGGACATCCTTTCTAGAAGAGTTGAAGCTGCAAAGGGTGGGCAAACCCATTATTGAACCCTAAGGACTAAGACTGGGCTACCATAAAAGTTCATGTGTGTGTAAAGGCAGGCTTCCCAATACTTTTGACAATATAGTGTAGTTCCCCACACAGGGACTCTGCAATCCCAGTGTTGTCAACCTGTCTTGCATCCTCCTGGCTGGAACTACAACTGTATGTGCAGACATTCAGTGCACTAATGTGCAGCACAGAAGGCCATCCTGTAACCCCTATGCTCCGGCAGTGGACTGTCCCTTGGCATACCAAAGTCCAATGCAGGGTCATTGAACACATGTCTAGTACTTTGGTCTTGATGATGTCACAGGACCCGTGGCAGCTGCATTACAGCCTGGAGGGAGCCTAGGGGAGCAGAGGATTGTAAAACAGCCTTTTCTGATTCTCTAGACCTAATTGAGCATGTAAACCCTGCAGTAGGGTGTCAGCTCCCTTGCAAGGGAGAATTTTTATTTCCCTGGACTTCGGCCTTAAATAAATATTGCACTAAACTACGAAGCCAAAATGAGTACAATATTTAACAGCCTGTGCAACTGTAAAATGGATCTAGGGAAGGTAGGGGAAACCTATACACAAAAGAAATACCTACCTTGCTTGTTCGGTCTTAGGGTGGCAAATGCAAATGTCTTATTATTTGACGTGGCTTTTTATACCTTTTAGTGAAAAACCATCCGACTGAACACATTTCCTGGCACACATGTGCTATTATTGTTTGTAAACACACATGTCACCGTTTGCTCCTCTGGGGAGGTCATTACAACTTATTCTTACTATTATTTGTAACAATATCTAGTCCTCAGAGTCCAATCAAAAAAAAATAAAAAAATAGATGTTTGTAAATAACTCCATTATTTGTAAAAGTTACACTAATGCTTACCAATCACTGCATACTGTTACACTTGCATCCGTCACTCCAAACATGTCTGAAACTTTATTTTAAACTACATATTATGTTATTTTGTGCTGTGAAAGTGATTTATATTTTTTAAGCTCTCAATACAAATATTTCACATCAAAGTTGAACTCTAGGCAAATAGGTAAATCCACAGCTGGACTTCACAGATGGTAGCTGTTCTACATGCCAACTGATTTGTGATTCTGTTTATCTTGTCCTGAAATTGGGAGAAATATTTGCTATGCCATCAACCTTTTAAAATCGTACCTGGCGCTCCAAAATGGTTGATAAAGCTGGAGTCTCAGTTCACACTGATGTGGTCCGAATTCCATCCATTTTTTGATGCAAATTTGCAGTGCGATTTCTGTTTTCTGTTTGACAGGTGCGATTCTAATGTGAATTTAAAGAAATTGCAGCTGTGTCCAAGCCAGTTGTCAGGTATTCCTGGCTGACAGCTGAATGTAAACAAAAGAATGCAAAAAAAAAAAAAAAAAAACTGCATGCCCTCCTCCATACTAGACCCTTCAGGTCTGGTAGGGATTTTGAGGAGAACCCCACGGCAAAATGGAAAAATAATGGCATGGGGCCCACCCGAATTCATACCAGACCCATATCTGAGCATGCAGCCCGGCAGGCCAGGAAACAAGTGTGCGCCCCTCCCTCCTGAATAATACTAGGCTACATGCCCTCAACATTGGGGGGGTGCTTTGGGGCCGGGGTAGGCATGTTGATGGGGACAAAGGTCTCTTCCTAACAACCCTTATCGTAATCTGGAAGCCCCCTTTAACAAGAGGGCCCCCAGATCATGCCCCCCATGTGAATGAGTATGGGGTACATTATATCCCTATTCGTTCTCCAAAAAAAGTGTCAAAAATAAATAAAAACACAGAGACGGTTTTTGCAAGTCCTTGTTTAACCATTGCAATACAGGGCACAATACACCTTCCTGCCCAGACCAATTTTCAGCTTTCAGCGCTGTCGCACTTTGAATGACAATTGAGCTGTCATGCTACACTGTACACAAACTAAATTTTTATAATTTTGTTCCCACAAATAGAGCTTTCTTTTGGTGGTATTTGATCACCTCTGGAATTTTTATTTTTTGCTAAACAAATTAAAAAAAAAAAAAGAAAATTTTGAAAAAAAAACGTTTTTTTTGTTTCTGTTACAAAACCTTGCAAATAAGTAAGTTTTCTCCTTCACTGATGAGGCGGCACTGAGGGGCACTGATAAGGCGGCACTGATGGGTACCGATGAGGTGGCACCAATGAGGTGGACTGATGAGGTGGCACTAATGGGCACTGATAATGGCCACTGATATGCAGCACTGATGGTCACTGATAGGTGGCACTGATATGCAGCACTGATGGGTACACATAGGTGGCACTGATGAGCACTGATAGGCAGCACGGACGGGCATGGAGGGGCAATGATTGGATTCCAATCAGTGCCAAACAATAATGCCTACCAATCAGTGATGCCCATTGTGGGCACTGATTGGCATCCATTGTGGACACTGATTGGCATCCATTCTGGGCACTGATTGGCATCCCTGGTGGTGACTAGTGGTGGGCATCCCTGGTGGCATCCCTGGTGGTCCAGGGTGGGCATCCTCTGTCAGAAGAGCAGCCGATCGGCTCTCCTCTACTTGCGTCTGACAGACACGAGTGAGGAAAAGCCGATCAGTGGCTCTTCCTGTTTACAGCTGTGATTGGACATGGCTGATCATGTGGTAAAGAGTCTGTCAGTGTGATTGGACACGGCTGATCATGTGGTAAAGAGTCTCTGTCAGAGACTCTTTACCTAGATCGGAGTTGCAGTGTGTCAGACTGGTACACCGCAACAACGATCGCTGCAATGCGCACCCCCGGGGGCGCACAGCGGCTTGATATCTTGGTGACGTCATATGACATCTGGTCAGGATATCGCAACCACCTTGCCAACGTCATATTGCTATATTGCTATATGGTGGGCGGCAAGTGGTTAAAAAGAAAAAAAAAAAGTGTCCTCCGGTGCAGATCCAAGGTCAATCACGATGAACGCCAGCTGCCAACCTGAAATCTGACACTGGCTCCCGCTGAATGACAGTTTAGTAACCTCCCGCCGGTAAATAAACGAATGGGTGGGGCCACCCGATGATGTCACTTGGTGGTGACCCTGTCCCTTGTGACGTCATCGACCACTGGGTCGGCGCCTGGTGTGATTGACATTGAATCTACACCAGAGGAGAATTTTAAAAAATAAAATAATTTAATAAAAACTGTCTCTAATGTTTTTATTTATTTAGGCAGGTTCAGTTAGCTACTGTGCCACTGGGTGGCTCTGTTACAAAATAGTCTAGTTACAGAAGGTGGTGTCATTGGGTGCTAGGCCCCTTTTAGCTAAACTCTCCTGTAGTGATGTCATGGGTGAGGCAGTACTTATATATAAGCCAGGTTTGGAGGAGCTCCACACCTATATGGATGTAACCAGCAAGTTGAGGCCCTGGAAGACCTGCACCTAGGGAAGTCGACTGTGGACTTCCTGACCTTTATTGAAGTTGGGGCTGGGCCAGGTAGCAAAAGGCCTTTTAAGCCTGGCCAATAGTTCCCTGAGTGAGGATATTTCCCTGGAGGGTCCCAGGAAATGTGTACCCAAGGAGGAGTTGACTACAGTGATCCCATTCCAGTGACTACTAATGACCCCAGGTGGAGGGAGAGTGTGTCTGCTGCGGACCATCCACTAAATGTGATTGACTATGTACTGTCAAGTAACCCTGGATAGTATGTTAGGGTTTCTGCACTTTGTTGTGCCATTTTCCAAGTACCACCAGTAGTCACATCACACTACCGTATTTGCCGGCATATAAGGCGACTGGGTGTATAAGACGACCCCCTAATCTTCCATTTAAAACATTGGTTTTGTGCTATACTTGCTGTATAAGATGACCCACCTTCTGACCAGTCTGTCAGCCTGCTGGATGTGCGGTAATGCCCTATGTTCAGTAGCTTCGGTAACAGGTAACATACTGTCTCACAGTATACATACAGTATACCGCGCAGAGCCAATCATGGCGAGCGATGTATTCTATTAATGAATACAAAGCCTGCTCGGATTGGCAGAGGCTGTAACATCATCAGCCTGCGCCTCTGACTCTCAAAGCCAATCGGAGCAGGCTACTGTATTTAGCCTGCTTGGATTGGCAGAGGTTGTTACTCCAATCCGAGCAGGCTTGGTATTCATTAATAGAATACATCGCTTGCCGGGATTGGCTCAGCGGTGTATACTGTATGTATACAGTATTACCGCACATTCAGCGAGCATCCGGAGGGCTCTCATCCAGCGGGCAGCTTGCGTATCAGATGAGCCCCACTTTATACCCGGCGTATAAGACGACCCCCCGCTTTTTGGCCGTTTTTTTTTTAGTGTAAAAGGTCATCTTATACACCAGAAAATATGGTATTTACTTGTATGTGTGGATATTCCTTCCTTGGGGATGTAAAGGTCAATGGCTGGAAATGTCATGTGGTGGTCACTAGCACAGAATGGGGCACAATATGGTGAGGGGTACAGCCTCATCGGGAGGGTCACTGTTCTAGCAAGGAAGGAGCAGGGTAGGGACTTTTTTAGCGCCAACATTCAGCTAATCGCAAAGCCCCTCTTACAACCTGACCAGGTCTCTTTAATGCAGAGAACAGTTTTAAATTTACAATTGATATTTTGACTGCAAGTTAACTCTTATTAACTTTCCTTTACCATTCTGTACCCTCTCTCCTTCAGCAGGACTGACATCTGCCGCACTTTCTAACGACAGATTTCAGTTCCATGTTCACACAGGCACATTAACTCCTGTGAAAAGACAGCCAAATATAGTAAAGTTCAAGGAACCAGCTAGATTGCAGGACACAAGCTTTTCAGTCAAAAGGAGGTTAATTAGCTTCACAACAGCAAAACAAAAGAAAGAGATTTCAGTCTCACCGACTTGCAGAGTCCAGAACTGCTATCACAGTTAAATAGTGCTTGGGTTTTGTCTCAGCTAACTTCCCCTGCCAGGAGGCTTCCAGGCAGGACACTGCCGTTCACTTTTGCCGCTGCACACAAAACCACCATCCACAGTCTCCTCTACACTTCCCCCACCTACAACTTCCTGTCTTGTTTTAAACCCATTTCCTCTGACAGGTGAGTTAACCCCTTTTGTTCCCTTAAAGGGACCACAGTCCAAACAGAGGGGAAATATAGCGTCCCTCCAGGACCCAGCCATGGCATCCTGTACATATCCCCCCTGTGCCCCAACGCCAAGGAGGTGGTTGCAACAGTGGAGCTAAAACAATAGACTCGGGAGAGGGAATCTGCATTTTGATGCATTCTCCCGGGCCTATGCTCCACTACAGATTTAAATTCCTGGAGTGCCAGGAACCACCGAGTAATCCTGGCATTAGTCCCTTTACATTGTCTCATCCATGTTAAAGGGGCATGGTCAGAAATCAGCCTAAAATTCCTCCCCAAGAGGTAATATCTGAGGGATTCCAGAGAACACTTAATGGCCAGACACTCTCGTTCAATTATAGCGTAGTTTTTCTCCGCTGCTGTAGACTTCCTACTGAGGAAGACTACTGGGTGCTCCTCGCCATGAACAATCTGTGACAACATCGCTCCTAATCCTACATCGGAAGCATCAGTCTGGACAACAAACTCTTTGGAAAAATTGGGTGCTACCAGGCCAGGGTGATGGCACAGTGCTGACTTGAGCTCCAAAAAAGCCTTCTCAGCATCTGCATTCCACTCCACCATGACCGATTTCCGACCCTTAGTCAGATCGGTCAATGGAGCCGCCAATGTGGCAATTCTGTATAGACTCTACCTTGCTGACCTGAGGTTTCACCACCCCCACAATATAGCCCAGGTATTTCACCTCCTCCATTCGCAAATCACATTTTTCAGGGTTTATTGTAAACCCCTCCTTCCAAAGAGAGTCCAGCACTGCCTGGACTTTGGGCAAGTGTGATTCCCAGTCTCTGCTAAAAATGACTCGTCCAAGTACACTGAGGCATACTCCCAGTGAGGTCGTAAAATCCTATCCACTGCTCGCTGGAACTTGGCTGGAGCAGTTTGCAATCCAAAAAGCATTCTTTTGTACTGAAAACTCCCCTCTGGGGTAGAAAAAGCAGTTTTCTCTCTAGCAGCCTTATGCCGCGTACACACGAGCGGACTTTACGGCAGACTTTGCCCGGCGGACTTCTCCACGGACTTTACGACGGACTTTCTGAATGAACAGACTTGCCTACACACAATCCACCAAAGTCCGTCGAATTCCTACGTGATGACGTACGACCGGACTAAAACAAGGAAGTTCATAGCCAGTAGCCAATAGCTGCCCTAGTGTGGCTTTTTGTCCGTCGAACTAGCATACAGACGAGCGGACTTTTCGACCGGACTCGATTTCGACGGATTGATTTAAAACATGTTTCAAATCTAAATCCGTCCAACTTTTGAGAAAACAAAGTCAGCTGGAGCCCACACACGATCGAATTGTCTGACGAAATCCAGTCCGCCGGGCAAAGTCTGCCGTAAAGTCCGCTCGTGTGTACGCGGCATTAGTCAACGGGATTTGCCAATACCTCTTGGTAAGGTCTAATGTAGTGATATACCTGGCTGGACCTAGTCTCTCAATAAGCTCATCTACCCAGGGCATGGGGTAGGCATCAAACTGTGAAACTTCCTTACGTTTCCGGAAATCATTGCAGAATCACAGAGTCCCATTGGGCTTCAGTACCAACACAATCGGGCTTGACCACTCTGATTCTTCAATAATCTCCAGGTCTAACATCTTCTTCACTTCCTCTGAAATGGCCTTCCTTTGAGCCTCTGGGATGCGGTAGGGTCAGACAAAAACTTTGACTCCTGGTTCCATGATAATGTCATGCTCTATGACACTAGTGAGCCCTGGCAAGTCTGAAAATTTCTCTTTATTTCTCTGCAAGAACTCCTTTGCCTGCTGACTTTGGATTTTAGACAGGGTATTTGCTACTTGGACACTCTCCACCCCAACCCGAGGCTCAAATCTTGCACTAGCCAGGGAGTTCACCGGTTCCCTGTCTGTCCAGGGATTTAACAATTTTACATGATATATCTGATATGGTTTCCTCTTGCCTGGCTGGTGGACTTTATAATTTACCTCTCCCACTTTTTCTACAATTTCAAAGGGGCCTTGCCATCTGGCCAAGAATTTTTTTCATTCAAGAGTTTTATTAAAGGTTAATGACAGTTAACATACATAGCTATTCGTCAATTAATATCTGCAATAAATGCTCATTACATTCGATTAATAATGGGTACAGCAGCTCACGTCCAAGTAAGAGTATATTGCATAGAGTATTAGCCATAACAGCCTGTATTTGTACCATAGAGGTATACATGAAAATTCGTGGTTAAGGCAACTGTTTCTATGATTATATAGTAAATTGTAACAAATGAAACAATTAAAGTTGAAGATCTAGTCAACTGTTAGCTTTGAGAACTATGTAAGTAGCTTATTTTCATATTCATTGAAATTCAAAGAAGAAAGAAAGCAGAAAAAATGAGAAAGGACCCATCCATGGGTAGAGAGGTGATGAAGATGAAGAACTCAAAAGAAAAAAGAGAAAAAGAAAAAGAAAGAAAGGAAATGGGCCTGCCTGCAACCCGGTGGAGCCCCCCCCCCCCCGCCCCCCCCTGCGCACTGTGGCCCTGTAATAGGGGGATGAGAGGTTCCCAAACTCAGAGATGTTTTAAATGTTCATTAGGTGTTCATGAGGAGTTCATGAGCCGGAGAGAACCTGAAGAGGAGCCACGGAGTCCAAATTTTGTGATACCTTTCTATGCTATCTGAGGTTTGGGCCAGGAAGTCTTCCATACGACAGATCTCGGAGACTTTCTGGAGCCACTCCTTAATCAAGGGAGCTTGAGTGCTTTTCCAGCGTAATGGAATTAGTGCTTTAGCTGCATTCAGAAGATGTATCGTTAAAGATTTTTTGTATCTTTTGTAGGGGAAATTTGAAATGTGGAGTAGACAGCATGCTGCATCCAGATTAATTTTTGTCTCCGTTATCTGTCGCATAATGTCCCTCACCTCTGTCCAGAAGTTTTCGAGAACAGGGCACTGCCACCAAATATGAATGAGAGTACCCAACTCTTCCCTACAGCGCCAGCATCTATCTGATGCCTCAGGGAACCATTTATTGAGTTCATGTGGAGTGATATACCAATGGGTCAAAAGTTTATAAGCCGTCTCTTGTGTTTTGGTGCTAATGGAACCTTTATGTGCTAGCGAGCAGGCCGTTAGCCATTGATTATCTGTGATGTCTCTCTGTAGGGCTCTAGACCATTCTGTTCTGAACCTGTCATCCGTGACAGTGGTAGGATTCTGAAGCCATGAGTAGACAACAGAAGTTGTCTTGTTAAATTCCTCTCCTCTATGGCAAACTGTCTCTAGTTGGGTCATAGTTCTTTGGAAGTGGGGTAGTTTGGTCTTATCTGTAATGAAACTATGGATTTGAAAATAAGACCATCTGGATAGGTGTGGGGTATCAATCTCCTCTTTCAACACTAAGTAGTCTTTAATCTTTCCATTGCGAATGCAATCTCCTGCAGTCAGTAATTTAGATGTGTCTAATGCTTGGAACTCTCTACCTGCCAGGCCCGGAACGAAATCTGGGTTATTTTGAAGTGGAGTCACTGGGCACCACTGCGACGTCAGGTCAAATTTTTTAATTACCGTCTGGAAGGCCTTCAAGGTAACCCCCGTCATTGGGTGTTTCTGTATGGACTTGTGTAGTTTTCCCCATGGAATCCAGGGAGAAAACCTAAGGCCACTTGAGGTCAGTGACTCCTCCAGTTGGACCCAGTGCTTTGATTTTCTGTGACAATGCCAGTCAATTACCCTAGTGAGGTGAGAGGCTAGATAGTAATTGTAAAAGTGTGGTAGGCCCATGCCTCCGCGCTCCTTGGGTCTGGTCAGGAGAGAGAATTGGACTCTATGCCTCCTTTGACCCCACAGAAATCCTGCGAGGATGGATTGCAATTGCTTGAAATATTTTAATGGGATCCCAACAGGCAATGATCTCAGCAGGTATAGCAACCTCGGAAGGATGACCATTTTGAGGATAGCCGCCCTTCCGAACCAGGAAAAAAATTTAGAGTTCCAACTCTGTAAGTCTGAGGCAATGTTCCTTAGCATAGGGGGGAAGTTTTTCTCGAAAGTCTTTGTCAGATTCGAGGGTAACCAAACCCCTAGATATTTGAGTTCGCTTGTTACCCAGCGGAACTTACAGTTTCCCTGTGTTCTGGCCAACGTGTTTTCTGTTAGCGTTATGTTCATTGCCTCAGACTTAGAGTAATTGATTTTGAGGTTTGATATGTACCCAAAATTTGTAAATTCCTCCAATAGATTTGGAATTGTGGTATGTGGTTTGGTGAGAAAAAACAAAAGGTCGTCCGCGTAAGCAGCTGTTTTGTAAGTTTTGTTAGCCACTTTGAAGCCAGAGATGGATTCATTTTTATTAACCTTTCTGATAAAAGGCTCTAAAGAGAGGATAAACAACAGCGGCGATAGGGGACAGCCCTGTCTGGTGCCATTGGAAATCATAACTTTATCTGACAGTATGCCATTAACCTTTATCCTAGCGGACGGGTTCTGGTAAAGCGCTGTAATCCAAGTCAACATATGTGATCCCAGCCCCACATGGCGACATACCTCTAGCATGTAGTCCCATGAGACCCGATCGAAGGCCTTCTCCGCGTCCGTGGACAGGAGAAGACCCTCGATGCCCTGAGAATGTGCCGCATGCGTTGGGAGCAATGCCTTCATAATGTTGTCTCTTGCCTCCCTTCCCGGCATGAAGCCCACTTGGTCATGGCCTATTAGATGAGGAAGTAGTGGTTGCAATCTATTGGCTAGTATCTTAGTTAGTATTTTGAGGTCTAAGTTTAGTAATGAAATGGGCCTATAACTTGGGCATTCTGTGGGGTCCTTTCCGGTCTTATGTATTACCGTTATGTGAGCTGCTAGGAAGTCGGTGGGTATTTGTCTAGGTGAGGAAAGGGAATTCAAGGCTTTCATCAAAGGGTCAGACAATATATCACTAAAGGTCTTGTAGTAGGCGGATGTGTATCCGTCCGGACCCGGGCTCTTTCCAGGTTTGAGTCCTTTGATGGCCCCAAGGATTTCAGTCAGCGATATCTGTTCCTCTAAAGGAGTCGTCTCTTCAGTCTCCAATCGTGGTAAACCACTATGTTTCAGGTAGTCATGAATGGCCTGCGATCTATCGGCCGGTATCATGGGGGGTCTGTTTTGTCTCGTCAGGTTGTAGAGTTTGGAGTAGTATTTATGGAACTGAGAAGCTATGGCCTCCGAGGTTCCCTCCAAAGTTCCCTCCAGAGACCTGATCCCAGAGATCGCATTAGTGGAGCAAGCCTCCCTTAAGGCCCTGGCTAGGAACCGTCCGGTCTTGTCCCCTGATTCGTAGTATATTCGTTTTTTAAAAAAAAGGGATCTCTGTGTTTTAATGTGGAATAGGTCTTGCAACTTTTTCCTGGCTTCTAGCAATTCTGTGGCTGTCTGAATCGCCAGAGATTGCTTGTGTGAGGTTTCTAGGGTGTGTATTCTGTCAGTTAAGTCCCTTAATTCTTTTTCTTGTTTTTTCTTGCGTTGTGCCCCTAGTTTGATTAGTTCTCCCCTGATCGTGCATTTATGTGCTTCCCAAATCATCATCGGATCCATGTCTGGTGTGTTGTTGTGGGTGAAGAAGTCAGAAATGGCTTCTCGTATACGAGGCAGTAAGTCAGGGTCTGTTAGTAAAGAGGTGTTTAATCTCCATGTGTTGGCTCTGGGTGAGGTGCTCAATAAGTCTATTCCCAGGGAAATAGGTGCATGATCAGAGATCGTCTGAATGCCAATGTGTGCCTCCTTCACCTTCAATAGATCCCTCTGGGATATGTATATGTGGTCAATGCGGGAGTATCGATCATGGGGGATAGAATGAAATGTGAAGTCCCGGGTGTTTGGATGGAGGAATCTCCATGAATCTACTAACTGTAAAGAGTTTAAATATCTTTTAATTGTTTTGAGAGCTCTGTAGGTAATACAAGACTTTCCAGTGGAAGAGTCTATGGTTGGATTTAATGGGACATTAAAGTCTCCCCCCATGATCAACGTTCCCGTTGCGAAGCCCTTCAGTTCATGTGTGACCCTTTGGCAGAAGGTGACCTGCGCAACATTTGGAAAGTACACATTGGCCAGCGTCACAGTCCTGTTTCCGTATGTGCCTTTAAGGAAAATAAATCGACCATCTGGGTCTGACAGTCGGTCGGTGAGAGTAAAGGGGTTGTCTTTGCTGAGTAGAATAGTCACCCCTTTGGTTTTTGCTAGGTCATTGGTAGCGTGGTATGCCCTGTTGAAGTATGCATTGGTAAGTCTAGGAATTTGGTTGGTGCGGAAGTGGGTTTCCTGTAGGAAAACAAATTGAGGCCTACCTTTCTTCAGTTCTCTGAGGAGTGAAACCCGTTTCTCTGGGATGTTCAATCCCTTAATGTTGTGGGAGATCACCATAGGCCCTTTCCCCAGTGAAGAATATGCCATTTCTGTAGATTAAATGTGTGGAAGACTTCTCAATCTAAGTCTGCAATAACAAAATAGAGGTTATGTAATACTTGCACAGGTGGTCAATCGGCCAGGGAGGGGGAGCCCCAGAGACGCCCAAGCCCAGAAAAGTAGAGAGAATAGCAGGAAAAATTGAGAGAATTAGATTCAGAATAGGTAATGAATCCTATAACAGTGGAGAGATTCACATGTAAATAAACTTTAGATATTGAACACGTTTCTAAAGCGGGTAGGTAGTACACCTAGGACGCGAAACCAACGACCCAAGTGTACTCTGTGGGTTCGCGGGTGGTATGCCACCAAAATGGACAGATCACATCAAGTAGTGTCGTGAGGAAGAACAAGTCTTGTACACGAGACTCCTGTGGTCTGTAAGATCAGTATGTTGGCTCAAAAACTTAACTTGAGCTATGTAAGCCAAACAATATGGAACTACATAAAGAGAACGACACAGCCTGTAAAAAATAGGCAAATAAAAGAAAAAAAAAGACATAAAAACTAATGTCTTGAAGGATCAACCCTATTATCAAGAAGAGAAAAAAAAAAAAAAAAAGATAGTAAATCCTTTACGGACCGATATATCTTCCCGGAGTCTATATAAGGTGCTTTCACTTTTGATTATTTGTTAATACCCTCGGTACTTCTGTATGGTAGTCTCATATTAGCTGAAGTCCAGAGTACAGGGACTTTGTCTTTTTCCAACCTCCTAAGCAGAGACCTCCCTTTAAGGTATTTTCCTGTTAGTCACCAGTAACTTGAGGAAGGTGTCGTAAACACTTTATTGCTTTATTTTGGGTAAGTCCTCTGGCTTCTTTAATTTGGTAGAAGAGGGCCACGATCAGATGTGTTAAATGACCAACCGAGGGCTGACCTATAATGTGGAAAAATGAAAGTTAATGCACCCGACTTCAGGACTGAGCTTCAGTAGCTTTACTCCCCCATTTGAGATCCAGACGGAATTTGTCTCCTATTAGGGGTCCCTGAATGGTGGCCGCCTCCGCGGCCATGTTTCAACCGCTTAGGGAACTGCTTCTCCGGAGTGGTAGTCGGTGAGGCGTGGGGACTTCTTGTGAGCGGTGGGAGAATAAACTCCTGGTACCATTCCGGTAAATCCACTTTGTCAATACCAAGACTTGCGCAGAAGTCTGTTAAATCTGCTGGTGAGCGTAAAATATGTTGTTTACCGGCCAGCGTCACCACAAGTGCAAAGGGGAAGCGCCATGTGTAGCGTAGATCAAGTTCCCTGAGTTTGTCCAGGAGGGGTCGCAGAGCTCTGCGATTGCGCAGGGTTATTTGGGAGAGATCTTGGAACAACATAATGTGTTCACTGTTAAATACGATTTGGTCATTTCTGCGGGCCTTCCGCATGATTTCCTCCTTAAGTGGGAAGCTCTGAAGGCAGCAAATAATGTCTCTGGGGGGTGCTGTATCTGGGCCTCTGGCTCTGAGGGCTCTGTGTGCTCTGACGAACTCTATGCCCATGTCTTCCTGTCTCTCCAGGAGAGAGTTAAATACACGCTGCAACGCTGGGATAATTTGGTCAGGGTCTACAGACTCAGGGATCCCCCTCACCCTAATGTTATTCCTCCTCCCGCGGTTGTCAAGGTCCTCTAAGTGCCTGTTCATTTCAATAAATTGTTCAGCATGAGAGTCAGCAACCTTTTCTAGCCTGTATATGGCCCTGTCCCTGCACTTGCCTGCCGCCTCCACATTCTCCATCTTGTCAGACAGTGAGAGTAGGTTGGATTTCAGATCCGTGATGGCCGCAGAGAAAGTGGACTTTATATCTGCGGTGAATCCGGTCATGTCATCATATGTGAGGGGCTTGTTGGAGCGATTACGTCCCCTACCTGAGTCCTCCTGTGTGGATTGGGAGTCCTCGCTGAAGTCCTCCTCGTCTTGCGGCGCCCGCGCCATCTTGGGGCCTGTACCGCTGCCTCGTGGAGACGGCTGAGCTTTCAGGAGTTCAGCTATGCTTCTGGCGGCGGCGACAGCTGCAGAGTTGCGGCGTGATCTGGAGTGCGGTGTATGCTGAGTCAGCTTGCCCATCTCCAGGTCCGTGCTCTCGGGTTGTCCGGCTTTAGGCTGTGTCGTTCCAGGAGCTCCTCTAACACACGTCCATCTCGGTCGCCTGCCAAGCCACGCCCCCCTGGCCAAGAATTTACTTTCCACAGTGGGAATCAACACCGCTACTCGATCCCCCACTTGGAAGTGCCTTATTTTAGCAGCCCTATAATAGATAGTTGTTGAGCCTCCTGGGCTTTTTGCAAATGTTCCTGGACTAGTGGCATCACAGTTCGGATCCTCTCCTGCATTTGGGAGACATATTCAAGAACACTCTTATGCTGAATAGGTTCACTTTCCCATTCCTCTTTAACAAAGTCCAGTAGTCCGCAAGGTCTCCGCCCATATACCAAATCAAAGGGCGAAAACCCAGTGGAGGTCTTGGGCACTTCCCGGATAGCAAACAGGAGAGCTGGTAACAGACAGTCCCAGTCTTTCCCATCCCTTTGTACGACTCTCTTGAGCATAGACTTAAGGGTCTTATTAAAGCGTTCTACCAACCCATCCGTTTGGGGATGGTAGACCGATGTGCGCAGCTGTTTAACCTGGAACAGCTTGCATACATCGGCCATAAAAAGAAAGGAGACACCTGGGAAAAGGAGAGGCTGCCCACCCCAAAGTCATAAAAATAGAAATTTACCCCCAGAAGGTAAAGGGGCTTTGGAGGCAGTAGATAACAATGGAGATGTTGTATGGTATAAAAAATTCAAGTTAGACTTACCGGTAACTTGTTTTCCTTGAGTCTTTCAGGACAGCACTTGAGAGAGAGTGACTCCTCCCCTTGCCAACAGGAAACACCTCTTCCACCAAACTTTAAAAGGAGGCTCCTTTCCACACATTGTCAGTAGTAGTAGAGAACCTCCGGCCCCAAACTGGAACACATAATCGAGATATGATTAGTCACAGTATTATATGTAAAAACAATAGGGCGGGATGCTGCTGTCCTGAAAGACTCAAGGAAAACAAGTTACCGGTAAGTCTAACTTGAATTTTCCCTTATCGTCTTTCAGGACAGCACTTGAGAGGATAATAGAGACTTACCCCCCTAGGGAGGGACCACAGCCTGCAGAACCTTTCTGCCAAAAGCCTGATCACCTGCTGATAGGAGATCCAGTCTGTAATGACGGACAGACGTTAAGTAGCTTGACCACGTAGCCGCCTTACAAATCTGATCTGGGGTGGCACCAGCTCTTTCTGCCCATGTCGTGGCCTGCGCTCTTGTTGAATGAGCCCTAATTCCCAGCGGGGAAGATAAACCCATTTGAGAATAGGCTACAGAAATATCTAGCCAATGATGCTTTTGATGCTTGTTGGCCTTTCTTGTTTTCAGAAAAAAGAACAAATAATGAATCTGAAACTCTAAACCCTCCTGTTACTTCCAAATACTGTAATAGGATACGTCTTACGTCTAAATTGTGAAACTGCTCTTCCTTTGCACCCGAAGGGTTAGCAGAAAAGGTTGGTAGAGTAATCTCTTGAGACCTGTTACTAAAGCTTGCCACTTTTGGGAAAAACCCCGGATCTACTTTAAGGACAACTCTATCAGGAAAAACTGACAAAAAAGGCTCTTTTACTGATAGGGCGTGCAGTTCACTAATCCTTCTTGCTGAAGTAATTGCGACCAGAAAAATAGTTTTCAAAGTTAAATTCTTTAGGGATATGGCCTGTAAAGGCTCAAATGGTTCTTTTGCCAGAGCCTGCAGAACCACCGAGAGATCCCAATTTGGGAAATGCTTCACCGGTACCGGTCTCGACCTGGAAAGTGCTTTGAAAAATCTCATGATCAGAGTTTCTGAAGATAAGGATCTCTCCAGATAAACTCCCAAGGCAGCCACCTGCACCTTAAGAGTGCTGACCGCCAGATTCTTGTCTGCACCTTTTTGCAAAAATTCCAGCACTGAAACTAGGTCTTTAACCCCCCTATGTTCGGAATGACAGAAAGAAACATAGACTTTCCATACTTTGGCGTAAATATCCCTGGTTACCTTTTTCCTACTGGAAAGCAATGTAGCAGTTAAACGTTCTGAAAAGCCTTTGCTTCTCATTAATTGCTCCTCAGATACCAGGCAGTGAGCTTTAACCTGTCTACCTCTGGATGAAGCACTGGCCCCTGAATCAACAGATCCTGACTGAGCGGGAGATGCCAACATGGTTTGATTGCCAACTGCAGAATCGTGGAAAACCAAGCTCTCTTTGGCCAATATGGAGTAATCAAAATGATTGATACTCTCTCTTCCAGTATTTTCCTCAACACTAGAGGGATTAATCGAAATGGAGGAAAAGCATACCCTAGGTGAAAATCCCACGGATGTGCCAGAGCATCTATCCCCTGAGAGCAAATGTCTCTCTGAAGGGAGAAAAAATTCGGGAGCTGCGTGTTTTGTTTTGAAGCAAACAGATCTACCTGCGGAAGGCCCCAAACACTGGTGATTAATGCAAACACCTTCCTGTTCAGACTCCACTCTGATTCCTGAACTTTTTGTCGGCTCAGATAATCCGCTACTTCGTTCAATGTGCCTTTTAGATGGACTGCGGATAGAGATAGTAAGTGGTTCTCCGCCCACTCCAGAATCTCTACTGACAGTAAGTGAAGGGCCCTGCTTCTTGTGCCTCCCTATTTGTTCAGGTAGGCTATGGCCGTGCCATTGTCCGACAAAATCTGGACATGGCAACCTATGAGGTTTTGAGAGAAGAAAGCTAATGCTAGGGCAACTGCCTTCAGCTCTCTCCAATTTGAGGATCTTTGGGCCTCGAACTGGGACCATGTTCCCTGCGCTAAGGCTTGACCCATGTGGGCCCCCCATCCCTGCAAACTGGCGTCTGTTGTGACCACTTTCCCGGTCGGAAAAGACCAAAGAAGACCTCTTTGCAGTACCACCTGACTTTTCCACCACCAAAGTGAACGTTTGACTCTGGTGGGAATCTTTACTTTTGTATCCAAACTCTACGTCCTGTGGTTCCATGTCCTTAGAAGGAACCTCTGGAGGGTCCTGAAATGCAGCCTTGCCCATTGGATGGCTGGCATTGAAGAGGTTAATGTCCCCAGAGCCGACATAACCTTTCGGACTGAAATCAGTTGATTTGTTTGTAGTGCCGTTATTACCCTTTGGACCTTGATCTTTTTCTCTTCTGGGAGAAAAATCTTTTGCTCCACTGAATCTATCAAATAACCCAGAAACAGTACTTGCTGAGCTGGGATGAAATTTGATTTTTGAACATTCACTATCCACCCTAGTGACTCCAAATGACTGCGGGATTTGTTCAAATCCTCCTGCAACTTTTCCCTGGATGGGGCAAAAAAGAGGAGGTCGTCCAGATATGGAATTACCGCAATCCCCTGGAGTCGAAGAGGGGCGAGAGCTTCCGCCATTATCTTCGTAAAAATACGAGGAGCTGACGACAGGCCGAAGGGAAGGGCCCTGAACCGAAGATGTATAATCTCCTTGCCCATATTCACCGCAAACCTCGGGAACTTCTGGGACTGAGGTGCTACAGGAATATGAAGATAAGCATCCCTCAGATCGATTGATGCCATAAAACAATCTTTTGTCAGAATGTTTCTGACCGTGAAAATTGAGTCCATACAAAACTTTTTGTATAGGACTGACTTGTTCAGGGGTTTTAGGTTGAGGATAAGACGGAAGTTTCCGGATGGTTTTCTTATCAGAAAGATGTGTGAATAGAAACCCTGACCCTGTTCTTCTGGGGATACTGGTATCACTACCCTCTGGTGCCTCAGATCCTTTAAAAGGTTCTTCATGGCCAGAGCCTTTGTTAGATCCCTTGGTAGGTTTGTTTCAAAGAATCTTTCTGGCGGGCGATCCGAAAACTCTATCCTGTAACCTTGGGACAGCATGTCCAAAATATATAGACTTTCTGTCATGCTGGCCCAAAGGGGAAGGAAACTTTGAAGCCTTCCCCCCACTGGTACGCACAAGTCATTGTGCTTTACCGGAGGCTGCAGGAGGATGGAAAAGGACATTTCCTTTGCCTTTACCCTTCTGCGATGCCCAATTTTTTCTTTTCTCCTGGGGTTTGGTTTGTTCTTGAGCCCTTTGGGAACGAAAAAAACGTTTAACTGGCTGCTTTTTCTTTTTGATGGGAAAAGACTTCTTTTTATCAGCAGTTCTATCTAGAACCGCATGTAAATCAGGTCCAAAAAGCAAGTCACCCAGGAACGGTATCCCACACAGCTTGTTTTTGGATGCCGCGTCCCCCGGCCAAGTTTTCAACCACAGAGCCCTTCTGGCTGAGTTGGCTAGGGCAGCAGATCTAGCTGTCATTTTAATTGATTCCGCTGAAGCATCAGATATAAATGCGACAGCGGCAGACAGAGTTGAAAATGAATCCAAAATTTCTTGTTTTGGTGAGTCTGCTGAGATATGGGCCTTAAGTTGCTCTAACCAGAACTCCATATTTCTGGATACCACTGTAGTTGCCATAGTAGGTTTAAGATTTCCCATGATGGATTGCCAAGCCCTCTTTAATAGCTGGTCCATCCTTTTTTCCATGGGATCTCTCAACACCCCCATGTCCTCGAATGCCAAATCTGTAGACCTCGAGACCTGGGAAAACGCGGCATCTAGTTTGGGGTTTTTGTTCCAAACCGCCGCTGGATCTTCATCAAAAGGGAAACGCCTTTTTAAGGCTTTGGGAAAGAAAGGCTTTCTCTCTGTCTCTGCAAACTCTTTCTTAATAGCTTCAGAAATAACAGAGTGTACTGGGAAATTGCGATTTTTGTGCTCGCTAAGCCCTGCATACATTTTATCATGCAGAGATAACTCCTTTCTTTCCTCCTCCAGACCCAGTGTGGTATAGATTGCTTTTAACAGGCCATCTACCTGTTCTAAAGACAATTTAAATCTTGAAGGTAAATTTTCTCCTTCCTCATCCTCATCAGAATCCTCAGATTGAGAGGGGGAATGTCCCCCTGGGGTAGGAGATGCCTCAGTCTCCATCGCCGGGACTATAAGTGAGCCTTGGGAGGACTGTGAGGTAGTAGGCTGACTCAGGGATGGGTTTGCTAGGGAAGAGCGAAATGATTGAATAGTCGCATCAAGTTCCTTTTTAACCGATGCAATCAAGTCGCTGCAAGCGGAAGAAGCTTCTTCTTTAACTAGCAAATCAATACAAGCTTGACATAACGTCTTCTTCCATCCTTCAGGTCGCTTGGATTTACATGAAGGACATTTTCTTTTTGCCACTGGATCAGAGCTCTTGGCCTGCCATGAGACAAAAGAAGAAACCATCCCAGTGAGACAACCTGTCCTATACCCAAGGATGCTCACCACAGGTGCACAGTAAGAGCTAACTGCTTTATGTGCCCAGACAGGCCCCTGCCACCGGGGGGGGGGGAGATAGAGAGAGAGAGAGACCCCACAGTACAAGGAAGACAGTATACAACTGCACCTTACCTGGGCCTTGCTGGTGCCTGTGCCTGTCCCACTCGCTGCCGCCATCGATTCCATCGAGGAGCGCTTGCTGTGTTTGTGTGGTTAAATGCCGGTTCCGGACTCCAATAGCGCCAGTGCGCCGGACCAGAACCGCTAAATAAGCACCAGCCCCGTTCCTCCCCTTTCCCTCTGCGATTTCTGGCGGAAATGA
This sequence comes from Aquarana catesbeiana, assembly GCF_042186555.1. Classification (NCBI taxonomy): domain Eukaryota; kingdom Metazoa; phylum Chordata; class Amphibia; order Anura; family Ranidae; genus Aquarana; species Aquarana catesbeiana. The sequence goes on along the minus strand of NC_133336.1, from coordinate 171,043,268 downwards.
CGCCGCACGCCTGTTCCGTGGGCGCCGCCCCCTCCGGATGCCTCACTTCCGGCGGATGGAGCCCCGCTGCCATCCCCAAGATGGCGGCGGTGCAATAAGCAACAGGCGGTGGACCTGAGAAAAAAATATAGTAAATGGCCACCGCCTGTCTTGCCGCCGCCTAGGAGCGATGCCCACGACAGTCGGACTCACCCTGAGCCCATATGAAGAGGGAGAGGGAGCCCAGCCAGCAGCACTTCACCTCAGCTGTGGAATGGGAGGAACAGCTCTCATGAGGTAAAAAAGTGTTTGATGGAAATCCAGGAAACCTGAGCTCCCAGGACAGCACCTGAGAGCCCTGACTTCCCACGAAGTGTTCCCTCCGGAGGAAACACAAAAACTGACAATGTGTGGAAAGGAGCCTCCTTTTAAAGTTTGGTGGAAGAGGTGTTTCCTGTTGGCAAGGGGAGGAGTCACTCTCTCTCAAGTGCTGTCCTGAAAGACGATAAGGGAAAGTAGCTTTATTAATGCATGAAACATCGGAGTAAAAACATGAACTGTGTACATCGAGCTATAAAAGGGCACAAAAGCATATATACATAAGTAATGTGTTGAAAAAGCGCTTGGATATGCCTGACGCGTTTTGACCCCATCGGGTCTTCTTCAGAGGAAATGCATGCGCTGTAGGAGAATTTTGTATACATGAAACAATAGTACCAATAAGGTTGTCTATACTTGTAAATAATGAGCACAGTTATATATGATAAAACTTTTTGAGCATAGTTACCCAAGGGTATGCGTATAGCTGTATCTTCTGAGCTTGTGATTTTAGAAGTTGCCTCTACCATCAGATTTAGACACCAAGGCTCCACGGTCAGCCACCACCCTAAGGGGGGGGAGCTTGAGTAGCAGCTGTGCGACTTACGATGGCTTACACATTAGGAAGAACCCCCACACCTGGTAAGGGGCATGTGGATCAGCAGCACCCGCGATCTAAACACCAAGCAGTGACATAAGTAGAAGCATGTAGAGGTTTTTTAGAAAATTTGTATCGATCAATGATAAAAGTATCAAGATATTTATAAAATTTCTCTACAGGGTGGTGGGCCTAAATTATATCAGAGTAAAGATCTTTATAAATGTTAGTCAAGGTTTTTAAAGCAGGTGTATGAGCATTGCGTAAAAAGGAAAAATAAAAATAAAATAAAGAATATATATGCAGACCATTTGAGGAAATGGAAAGGAGCAAGAAGGAACAAGAAAAAAGGGGGGAAAGGGGAGGAGAGGGGGGGGGGGGAGGGGAAAAGCGGGGGAGGAAGGGACATGGAAAGAAAAAAACAAAAAACAGAAAGGGGACCAGGGGGAAAGAGAGGAAAAAGGGAGGGGAAAGAACAGAAGGGGAACAAAGAAAAAGAACAGGGAAAGGAAAAAGAAAGGGGAGAAAGTATCCTAGGCCTAGATGTGGAGGGAGAAAAAGAAGAAAAGGAAGAAAGAATAGAAAAGGAAAGAAAGAAAAGGATGGTCAGAGGTGAACAGGGGGAGAGAGAGGGAAGGGTTACATGGATGGGGGAGGTGCTGAAGAAAAAAGTGCTGAACAAGTGCAATGGCTGAAAGAAATTGTGATATAAGGAAGGAAACTGCTAAAAAAGAAACAAATGGGAATATCGTGCAAATAAGTGAGAAATGAAAAAAAGGAAAAAAGGAAAAAAGGAATGTAGTGCAATTAAGTGATGAGTAGGTTATGGAGAAAAACTGTAGCAGTGTGTGAGGGTAATTGTATAATGAGTGACAAATTGTGAAAGTGTTTAGAATGCAATTCTGAGATTTACCTCTAAGTGCCAGACAGACGGCAGTGCTCCATGTGCAAAAAATAATCTGGGAAGTTGCACCAAAGAGGATGTTGTGGCTGTGTATGAAATGCAAGATATGTTACAATCAGGCTTACAGTGCAAGAGTTAGTCTAATATGGGAGTTGATAAATACCTGAGTTTCAGGAGCTTCTTATGGAAGTAGTGTTTCCTGATAGAGCTTTGGGTATCAAATGCAGATCCCTTGTGGGGGACCTGCAATCTTTAAGGCTCGGTTCACATAGGGGCGACTTGTCAGGCGACCTAGTCGCCTGACAAGTCGCCTCCCGTTCTGTGCTACGGAACCGTTCTAATAGGAGCGACGCAAGTCGCTCCGACTTAGAAAAAGGTTCCTGTACTACTTTGGGGGCGACTTGGGGCGACTTGCATAGACTTCTATACAGAAGTCGTTTTGCAAGTCGCCTCAGAAGTCGTTTGCAGGTCGCCTCGCTGAGGCGACCTGCAAGTCGTGCCGCCCCTGTGTGAACCGGCACTAAAAGTAACGGCCTCTGGTTTTGATTGGTTGCTGATAGATCGCAGGTGTGTGCCGGCCACCCCCACCCTACTCACCTGTGCGGAAGTAGTGCTGACTGTCAACACTCCATGTATATGTCACCCGGCATTCCGAAGAATTGAGTTCCGGCTCTGCCGCCCTTCCGACGTAATAGCGTGGCATCCTCACATTGTGTGCATGCGTGCGCCCCGAAATGCGCACGCAGGCACGGGAATGGTGCCCGGAGGGGTTCGGAATGGCGCTGGCAGGGGGAGTACACGTCCCTGAGGGTCAAGCCCTCTGATGGTCGTGTGTGCAAACGCAGATAACTACGATTGTCTCCCCCTGCCAGGAAGAAGCTTAGCACTGCAACCGCCACCCCCCCATATAGGGGGGGCAGTCGAACCGGTGGACCAGATGTGGAACTGAATGGAAAGGGCATGCAAGACACATATACCTTATAACAGATTGATTTAAAGGCACTTGGGATATTGAGTATCAGCCCATAACCGATGGAATCATTCTATTTCTTACAGCGATTATAACCACATATTTTGATTCATCCCGAAGGCATGGAATAAGAATATTTGTTCTAGACACTGAGAGCTTATTGGCTCATAGTTCAGGAGTCCCTGCATTTATTAACACGTCATCTCCTTCTATTGCAAAATTATTTGTGCTAATCTTCCACCTCCTAGGTGGATACATGCAACAAAAGGGCATATTTGAATTGAAACATTATGTAAACAAACCAAAAAACGCATTGAGTACAAATCGCATGGAGACAAGAGGGAGAAAAGGAAGATAACAGAGCGATTTCAATATATTATATTGGATACAAAACAATAGGCGCACAGAGTGCCTCTTGATCCAGAAAGGCCAATCTGTGCTTCAGTATATTCATTGAAGGTTTTTATATGCCAAAACAAGGCCAATTTCTTTTCCAAAGTCTTTATAAGTGCCTAGAACAGGGAGAAAGCAGATAGATTTTTCTGCACTCCCTGTGCAAAAGTAGCCTCATAATTTTGCATCAAAGCATCCCATTTGTCACCTATGAACTGACTCATGTGTATGACATTCGAACGTTCTTCTGAAAAAAGTATGAACAAACAATTATATGAATTGGACTCTATTCATAAGCCAAATAGCAGCTAACAGTTCATGTCCTGACTCAGGTGTCAAAAATGGGGGAAGGGGTGTTTAACCACCCAGTCATGTACAAAAAGAAGGGAGACACCTGGGAAAAGGAGAGGCTGCCCACCCCAAAGTCATAAAAATAGAAATTTACCCCCAGAAGGTAAAGGGGCTTTGGAGGCAGCAGATAACAATGGAGATGTTGTATGGTATAAAAAGTAGCTTTATTAATGCATGAAACATCGGAGTAAAAACATGAACTGTGTACATCGAGCTATAAAAGGGCACAAAAGTATGTATACATAAGTAATGTGTTGAAAAAGCGCTTGGATGTTACTGACGCGTTTCGACCCCATCGGGTCTTCTTCAGAGGAAATGCATGCGCTGTAGGAGAATTTTGTATACATGAAACAATAGTACCAATAAGGTTGTCTATACTTGTAAATAATGAGCACAGTTATATATGATAAAACTTTTTGAGCATAATTACCCAAGGGTATGCGTATAGCAGGGATTTATCAAGTCCCATATTAGACTAACTCTTGCACTGTAAGCCTGATTGTAACATATCTTGCATTTCATACACAGCCACAACATCCTCTTTGGTGCAACTTCCCAGATTATTTTTTGCACATGGAGCACTGCCGTCTGTCTGGCACTTAGAGGTAAATCTCAGAATTGCATTCTAAACACTTTCACAATTTGTCACTCATTATACAATTACCCTCACACACTGCTACAGTTTTTCTCCATAACCTACTCATCACTTAATTGCACTACATTCCTTTTTTCCTTTTTTTCATTTCTCACTTATTTGCACGATATTCCCATTTGTTTCTTTTTTAGCAGTTTCCTTCCTTATATCACAATTTCTTTCAGCCATTGCACTTGTTCAGCACTTTTTTCTTCAGCACCTCCCCCATCCATGTAACCCTTCCCTCTCTCTCCCCCTGTTCACCTCTGACCATCCTTTTCTTTCTTTCCTTTTCTATTCTTTCTTCCTTTTCTTCTTTTTCTCCCTCCACATCTAGGCCTAGGATACTTTCTCCCCTTTCCTTTTCCTTTCCCTGTTCTTTTTCTTTGTTCCCCTTCTGTTCTTTCCCATCCCTTTTTCCTCTCTTTCCCCCTGGTCCCCTTTCTGTTTTTTGTTTTTTCTTTCCCCTCTTTCCATGTCCCTTCCTCCCCTGCTTTTCTCCTCCCCCCCCTCCTCCCCTTTCCCCCCCTTTTTTCTTCCTTGTTCCTTCTTGCTCCTTTCCATTTCCTCAAATGGTCTGCATATATATTCTTTATTTTTATTTTTCCTTTTTACGCAATGCTCATACACCTGCTTTAAAAACCTTGACTAACATTTATAAAGATCTTTACTCTGATATAATTTAGGCCCACCAGCCTGTAGAGAAATTTTATAAATATCTTGATACTTTTATCATTGATCGATACAAATTTTCTAAAAAACCTCTACATGCTTCTACTTATGTCACTGCTTGGTGTTTAGATCGCGGGTGCTGCTGATCCACATGCCCCTTACCAGGTGTGGGGGTTCTTCCTAATGTGTAAGCCATCGTAAGTCGCACAGCTGCTGCTCAAGCCCCCCCCCCTTAGGGTGGTGGTTGACCGTGGGGCCTTGGTGTCTAAATCTGATGGTAGAGGCGACTTCTAAAATCGCAAGCTCAGAAGATACAGCTATACGCATACCCTTGGGTAATTATGCTCAAAAAGTTTTATCATATATAACTGTGCTCATTATTTACAAGTATAGACAACCTTATTGGTACTATTGTTTCATGTATACAAAATTCTCCTACAGCGCATGCATTTCCTCTGAAGAAGACCCGATGGGGTCGAAACGCGTCAGCCATCCAAGCGCTTTTTCAACACATTACTTATGTATATATACTTTTGTGCCCTTTTATAGCTCGATGTACACAGTTCATGTTTTTACTCCGATGTTTCATGCATTAATAAAGCTACTTTTTATACCATACAACATCTCCATTGTTATCTGCTGCCTCCAAAGCCCCTTTACCTTCTGGGGGTAAATTTCTATTTTTTTGCATACATCGGCCATAACCCTCGACATAAACGGGGTGCCATGGCCCGTGAGTATTTCCTTGGGAAAACCAGTCCGTGTAAACAACTGGAATAATTCCCAGGCAATAGCCTTAGAGGAAGTATTCCGCCTCAGGATATTGGGTGGCATAGTCAAGGATCACCAGTATGTAGGAGTGACCTTGAGCCGACTTTACCAAGGGACCAACTATATCCATGGCTATTCTCTCGAATGTGATCTCAATTATGGGCAGGGGGACCAAAGATAACCTTGCGCCTATACTGTTGAGGTACCAATAATTGTTCTACCACGTTTTCTCTCACTTTGGTAACCCGACCAACTCATTACATATTGCGAAGTGGATCCACATTAAGAACATTTGTAATTTCAGGAACAGAGGGACTAGTTTCTCCCCAGTCTCTAGACCGATCAGGTAGTTCTTGTCCCCACAGTTTTGTAAATAATGGATGGTCTCGTCCTATTATAACATCATGTACCAAGTTCTTTACCACTCCCACCTCTTGAGTACCAGTGCCACATGCTGTGGAGATGGACACCGAGATGAGAGGGTACTCTCTAGTGTCTCCGTGAATGCACACAAACTGTAAAGTTTTGCTTACTGGACCAATCTTCCCAATTACTCTAGGATGAACCAGGGTTACCATGCTTCCAGAGTCCAGCAAAGCCCGGGGAGGGAGGTGGTTCACTTGGACTTCACACTCTAATTTCCCCTTTCCAAATTCAAGATGTGTTGTACATGCTTTATGGGCATAAAAAGACCCCCTCTGAAGAACCCCGCATTCCATGGGCTCCTCTTGCAGTAGGCAGTGGGGCCGGGTATGGCCCCAGGAATTACATCGCCAACATTGTACATCCCCTCCTCTCCGAACAGATCACTGAGGAGGTACTTGGAGTGACTCTTGACTTTCCGGGGTGTTGGTTCCGGGGCTCTGGGGGATGTCCTGGGCCCTTGGCGCTTGGTAGGGCCAAGCACATCCTCCACCACTGTATATCATTCCACCATCTCGACAAGGAGGTTCACTGTTTTGGGGTCTCCATGGCTGACCTACCGTTGAAGGTCATCTGGCAGTGACCTTAGGTATCGGTCCAGCACGAGCCGCTCCACGATTTGGGGGTCGGACAACACTTTGGGCTGCAGCCATTTTTTTACCAGTTGCACCAGGTCATGCATTTGAGAGCGGGGTGGCCGATCTGGACAATACTTCCATTGGTGCACTCGTTGGGCCCGAACGGCCGTAGTCACCCCCAAACAAACCAGTATTTCTGACTTTAGTTTTTGATAATCTTTAGCATCATCTGGTGGTAGGTCGAAGTAGGTTTTTTGAGGATTTCCGGTAAAGAAAGGAGCAATTAGGCCGGTCCACTGGTCCTGGGGCCACCCTTCTCTCTCTGCCCTCCTCTCAAATGTAGCAAGAAATGCCTCTACATCATCAATCAGGGACAACTTCTGCAGAAAAGGGCTGGCCCACACGGTCACCTGGTTGCCAGGGGCAACAGCTGCTTGTTCAAGGCCCCGAGGAAGCTGCTGCACTGTTCTTTTAAGGCAGTCACCTGAGCCTGCATAACCCCTTGCTGGGTCGCTTGCTGGGCTGTCAACTGGGCCATAAACAGGCGAGTATTTTCTTGCTGCACAGCCAGTGCCTCTTTGTGGTGCATTTGTTGTACCTCCAGCTGGGTTGCTAAGTGCTGATTAGCTTCCTCATGGCGAGTCTGCGCTTGCATATTAGCCAGGGACAGCTGTTTAATTAGCTCCTCCATTGTTTCAGCTTTCAGTGTTTGTGCAGCTTTAATGCAGGACATAAATCCACTGTACTGTCCCTTTAAATGTCAGTTTAAGTCCAATGCAAAAACAGCAAGAAAAATGCCTGTTACTTTGTCCTGCCCCACATCCTGCACCAGTTGTAAAGTTTTGTGAACCAGCTAGATCGCAGGACACAGGCTTTTCAGACAAGAAGAGGTTTAATAAACTTAAATAGCTTCACAGCAGCAAAACAAAAGAAAGAGATTTCAGTCTCGCCGACTTGCAGAGTCCAGAACTGCTATCGCAGTTAAACAGTCCTTAGGTTTTGTCGCAGGTAACTTCCCCTGCCAGGAGGCTTCCAGGCAGGACACTGCCGTTCACTTTTGTCACTGCACACAAAATAGGGTGCCCACGTGTCCCGGATTGCCTGGGATTGTCCCTTATTTCAGATTTTTGTCCCGTGTCCCGGGCACCTTCATTCCGGGACAATACAGTGTCCCGGAATGAAAAAAAAAACACACCGCCAGCACCAGTCCGACTCCGCCACCCTTATATTCATACACTGTGTAACCGTAAAACATGTGCCTAACTGGTTGCTAGGCTAGGGCCGCCCGCCCCGCGTCTAGCAACCAGTGACGTCAGCTGACACCGTACGTCGTCACGTGGGCACTGGGCACCCGCACCTACGGCTACAGCTGAGCAGCGCACCTCTGTCCTCCGCTCCAAGAGATAGAGAGAGCAGCAGCCAGCCTGGCCCAGGCAGCCAGCCACACTTACTAGCCTGTGCCCAGTCAGTGCCAGTCCCGGGCCGCCGACTACTCCAGCACCCGGCCGGAGCCGGTGCAGCAGAGAGCAGCAGCACATTGCCAGCAGCGCTGCGCAACCCGACTCTGACTTCGACAGACTTCTCCAGTCAGTCTCCAGTCCACAGTTCAACTTCTCTCCGATCAGATCGTCCGAGTCCTCCCTCCCTCCCGCCCACGGGGTCCGTGAGTTTGCCGCCGCCAGACAAACTTGACAAACTTCCAGGTTAGTGTAACTTTACACTTCTTTGTTACGGTGAGCAGTGCACACTCCCCCTCTGTTCTGCTGCTGTCCCCCACCCCCCTCCGTTCTGCTGCTGTCCCCCACACTCCCCCTCAGATCTGCTGCTGGCCCCCACACTCCCCCCTCAGTTCTGCTACTGTCCCCCACACTCCCCCTCCGTTCTGCTGCTATCCCCCACACTCCCCCTCCGTTCTGCTGCTGTCCCCCTACCCCCCTCAGATCTGCTGCTGTCCCCCCCACCCCCTTCAGTTCTGCTGCTGTCCCCCACACTCTCCCTCAGATCTGCTGCTGTCCCCCCAATCCTCCTCAGATCTGCTGCTGTCCCCCACCCCCCTCCATTCTGCTGCTGTCCCCCACACTCCCCCTCAGATCTGCTGCTGCCCCCCACACTCCCCCTCAGATCTGCTGCTGTCCCCCACACTCCTCCTCAGATCTGCTGCTGTCCTCCCACCCCCCTCAGATTTGCTGCTGGCCCCCCCAATCCCCCTCAGATCTGCTGCTGTCCCCCCACCCCCCTCAGATCTGCTGCTGTCCCCCCTTAATCCCCCTCAGATCTGCTGCTGTCCCCCCCCAATCCCCCTCTGTTCTGCTGCTGTCCCCCACCCCCCTCCATTCTGCTGCTGTCCCCCACACTCCCCCTCCGTTCTGCTGCTATCCCCCACTCCCCTCCATTCTGCTGCTGTCCCCCCACCCCCCTCAGATCTGCTGCTGTCCCCCACCCCCCTCCATTCTGCTGCTGTCCCCCCTCAGATCTGCTGCTGTCCCCCCAATCCCCCTCAGATCTGCTGCTGTCCCCCACACTCCCCCTCAGTTCTGCTGCTGTCCCCCCAATCCCCCTCAGATCTGCTGCTGTCCCCCACACTCCCCCTCCGTTCTGCTGCTGTCCCCCACCCTCCTCCATTCTGCTGCTGTCCCCCACCCCCCTCCATTCTGCTGCTGTCCCCCACCCCCCTCAGTTCTGCTGCTGTCCCCCACACTCCCCCTCCATTCTGCTGCTGTCCCCCCACCCCCCTCCATTCTGCTGCTGTCCCCCCACCCCCCTCAGATCTGCTGCTGGCCCCCACCCCCCTCAGTTCTGCTGCTGTCCCCCACACTCCCCCTCCATTTTGCTGCTGTCCCCCACACTCCCCCTCAGATCTGCTGCTGTCCCCCACCCCCCTCCATTCTGCTGCTGTCCCCCACCCCCCTCAGTTATGCTGCTGTCCCCCCCAATCCCCCTCAGATCTGCTGCTGTCCCCCACACTCCCCCTCCATTTTGCTGCTGTCCCCCACACTCCCCCTCAGATCTGCTGCTGTCCCCCACCCCCCTCCATTCTGCTGCTATCCCCCACCCCCCTCCATTCTGCTGCTGTCCCCCCACCCCCCTCAGATCTGCTGCTGTCCACCACCCCCCTCCATTCTGCTGCTGTCCCCCCACCCCCCTCAGATCTGCTGCTGTCCCCCCAATCCCCCTCAGATCTGCTGCTGTCCCCCACACTCCCCCTCCGTTCTGCTGCTGTCCCCCACCCCCCTCCATTCTGCTGCTGTCCCCCACCCCCCTCCATTCTGCTGCTGTCCCCCACCCCCCTCAGTTCTGCTGCTGTCCCCCACACTCCCCCTCCATTCTGCTGCTGTCCCCCCACCCCCCTCCATTCTGCTGCTGTCCCCCCACCCCCCTCAGATCTGCTGCTGGCCCCCACCCCCCTCAGTTCTGCTGCTGTCTCCCACACTCCCCCTCCATTTTGCTGCTGTCCCCCACACTCCCCCTCAGATCTGCTGCTGTCCCCCACCCCCCTCCATTCTGCTGCTGTCCCCCACCCCCCTCAGTTCTGCTGCTGTCCCCCCCAATCCCCCTCAGATCTGCTGCTGTCCCCCACACTCCCCCTCCATTTTGCTGCTGTCCCCCACACTCCCCCTCAGATCTGCTGCTGTCCCCCACACTCCCCCTCCGTTCTGCTGCTGTCCCCCACACTCCCCCTCAGATCTGCTGCTGTCCCCCACCCCCCCCTCCGTTCTGCTGCTGTCCCCCACACTCCCCCTCCGTTCTGCTGCTGTTCCCCACCCCCCTCAGTTCTGCTGCTGTCCCCCACCCCCCTCAGTTCTGCTGCTGTCCCCCACACTCCCCCTCCATTTTGCTGCTGTCCCCCACACTCCCCCTCCGTTCTGCTGCTGTCCCCCACCCCCTCCATTCTGCTGCTGTCCCCCACACTCCCCCTCAGTTCTGCTGCTGTCCCCCCACCCCCCTCAGTTCTGCTGCTGGCCCCCACACTCCCCCCTCAGTTCTGCTGCTGTCCCCCACCCCCCTCAGTTCTGCTGCTGTCCCCCACCCCCCTCAGTTCTGCTGCTGTCCCCCCACCCCCCTCCGTTCTGCTGCTGGCCCCCACACTCCCCCCTCAGTTCTGCTGCTGTCCCCCACCCCCCTCAGTTCTGCTGCTGTCCCCCACCCCCCTCAGTTCTGCTGCTGTCCCCCCACCCCCCTCCGTTCTGCTGCTGTCCCCCACACTCCCCCCTCAGTTCTGCTGCTGTCCCCCACCTCCCTCAGTTCTGCTGCTGTCCCCCCACCCCCCTCAGATCTGCTGCTGTCCCCCACACTCCCCCTCCGTTCTGCTGCTGTCCCCCACACTCCCCCTCCAATCTGCTGCTGTCCCCCACACTCCCCCTCCGTTCTGCTGCTGTCCCCCACACTCCCCCTCCGTTCTGCTGCTGTCCCCCACATTCCCCCTCCGATCTGCTGCTGTCCCCCACACTCCCCCTCCGTTCTGCTGCTGTCCCCCACACTCCCCCTCCGATCTGCTGCTGTCCCCCACACTCCCCCTCCGTTCTACTGCTGTCCCCCACACTCCCGCTCAGTTCTGCTGCTGTCCCCCACCCCCCCTCAGTTCTGCTGCTGGCCCCCACACTCCCCCCTCAGATCTGCTGCTGTCCCCCCAATCCTCCTCAGATCTGCTGCTGTCCCCCACACTCCCCCTCCGTTCTGCTGCTGTCCCCCACACTCCCTCTCAGATCTGCTGCTGTCCCCCACACTCCCCCTCCGTTCTGCTGCTGTCCCCCCACCCCCCTCAGATCTGCTGCTGGCCCCCACCCCCCTCAGTTCTGCTGCTGTCCCCCACACTCCCCCTCCATTTTGCTGCTGTCCCCCACACTCCCCCTCAGATCTGCTGCTGTCCCCCACCCCCCTCCATTCTGCTGCTGTCCCCCACCCCCCTCAGTTCTGCTGCTGTCCCCCCCAATCCCCCTCAGATCTGCTGCTGTCCCCCACACTCCCCCTCCATTTTGCTGCTGTCCCCCACACTCCCCCTCAGATCTGCTGCTGTCCCCCACCCCCCTCCATTCTGCTGCTATCCCCCACCCCCCTCCATTCTGCTGCTGTCCCCCCACCCCCCTCAGATCTGTTGCTGTGCCCCCCACCCCCCTCAGATCTGCTGCTGTCCCCCCAATCCCCCTCAGATCTGCTGCTGTCCCCCACACTCCCCCTCCGTTCTGCTGCTGTCCCCCACCCCCCTCCATTCTGCTGCTGTCCCCCACCCCCCTCCATTCTGCTGCTGTCCCCCACCCCCCTCAGTTCTGCTGCTGTCCCCCACACTCCCCCTCCATTCTGCTGCTGTCCCCCCACCCCCCTTCATTCTGCTGCTGTCCCCCCACCCCCCTCAGATCTGCTGCTGGCCCCCACCCCCCTCAGTTCTGCTGCTGTCCCCCACACTCCCCCTCCATTTTGCTGCTGTCCCCCACACTCCCCCTCAGATCTGCTGCTGTCCCCCACCCCCCTCCATTCTGCTGCTGTCCCCCACCCCCCTCAGTTCTGCTGCTGTCCCCCCCAATCCCCCTCAGATCTGCTGCTGTCCCCCACACTCCCCCTCCATTTTGCTGCTGTCCCCCACACTCCCCCTCAGATCTGCTGCTGTCCCCCACACTCCCCCTCCGTTCTGCTGCTGTCCCCCACACTCCCCCTCAGATCTGCTGCTGTCCCCCACCCCCCCCCTCCGTTCTGCTGCTGTCCCCCACACTCCCCCTCCGTTCTGCTGCTGTCCCCCACCCCCCTCAGTTCTGCTGCTGTCCCCCACCCCCCTCAGTTCTGCTGCTGTCCCCCACACTCCCCCTCCATTTTGCTGCTGTCCCCCACACTCCCCCTCAGATCTGCTGCTGTCCCCCACCCCCCTCCATTCTGCTGCTGTCCCCCACCCCCCTCCGTTCTGCTGCTGTCCCCCACCCCCCTCCATTCTGCTGCTGTCCCCCACACTCCCCCTCAGTTCTGCTGCTGTCCCCCACCCTCCTCAGATCTGCTGCTGTCCCCCCACCCCCCTCAGTTCTGCTGCTGGCCCCCACACTCCCCCCTCAGTTCTGCTGCTGGCCCCCACACTCCCCCCTCAGTTCTGCTGCTGTCCCCCACCTCCCTCAGTTCTGCTGCTGTCCCCCCACCCCCCTCAGATCTGCTGCTGTCCCCCACACTCCCCCTCCATTCTGCTGCTGTCCCCCACACTCCCCCTCCGATCTGCTGCTGTCCCCCACACTCCCCCTCCGTTCTGCTGCTGTCCCCCACACTCCCCCTCCGTTCTGCTGCTGTCCCCCACACTCCCCCTCCGATCTGCTGCTGTCCCCCACACTCCCCCTCCGTTCTGCTGCTGTCCCCCACACTCCCCCTCCGATCTGCTGCTGTCCCCCACACTCCCCCTCCGTTCTGCTGCTGTCCCCCACACTCCCCCTCCGTTCTACTGCTGTCCCCCACACTCCCCCTCAGTTCTGCTGCTGTCCCCCACCCCCCTCAGTTCTGCTGCTGGCCCCCACACTCCCCCCTCAGATCTGCTGCTGTCCCCCCAATCCTCCTCAGATCTGCTGCTGTCCCCCACACTCCCCCTCCATTCTGCTGCTGTCCCCCACACTCCCTCTCAGATCTGCTGCTGTCCCCCACACTCCCCCTCCGTTTTGCTGCTGTCCCCCACCCCCCCCTCCATTCTGCTGCTGTCCCCCACCCCACTCAGTTCTGCTGCTGTCCCCCACCCCCCTCAGTTCTGCTGCTGTCCCCCACACTCCCCCCTCAGATCTGCTGCTGTCCCCCACACTCCCCCTCCGTTCTGCTGCTGTCCCCCCACCCCCCTCAGATCTGCTGCTGTCCCCCAACCCCCTCAGTTCTGCTGCTGTCCCCCGCACATTGCATACCACCTGTCTAAACTGGTTACTACTGTTTGCTTTTTTCCCAAAAATTGGCAAAAAAAGTATCAAAAACCATCTTTTTTGGGCGGGGGGGGGGTGTCACTGAATGGCAGTTTGGAAATGTGGTCACCCTAACACAAAACCACCATCCACAGTCTCCTCTACACATCCCCCACCTACAACTTCCTGTCTTGTTTTAAACCCACTTCCTCTGACAGGTGAGTTAACCCCTTTTGTTCCCTTAAAGGGACCACAGTCCAAACAGAGGGAAATATAGCATCCTTCCAGGACCCAGCCATGGCGTCCTGTACAATATAAATATGTACTTAAATTGAAAACCAGAGAGGGACTTAATATTCTACACCACCACTGTATGCCATGTGAATTACAGCTTTTTATAACGCGGCTATATCTTAGAGTCCAGTAAGCTGTGGTCTGTTAAGGCCTGAATATATACAGGCATATACATATATATCATTTTTTTTTTTTTTTTATATTTTTATTGAGTTTATACCGAGCAATGTACAAAAATCAAGAAGAAAAAAAAAAATATATATATATCATTTTAAAGCCGGTTCCGCTTTGTCTTATTGATAGAGGGGTTACCACACAGGGGAATTATAATATGCTTCCCCTGGTCCCGTTAGAAAGATGCGTTACATAGAGGTACTCTAGATTAGGGGTGAGCCGAACACCCCCGGTTCGTTTTGCACCAGAACCTGCGAACGGACCGAAAGTTTGCGCGAACTTTAGAACCCCATTGAAGTCTTTTCGAAATCAAAAGTGCTAATTTTAAAGGCTAATATGCAAGTTATTGTCCTAAAAAGGGTTTGGGGACCCGGATCCTGCCCCAGGGGACATGTATCAATGCAAAAAAAAAAGTTTTAAAAACAGACGTTTTTTCGGGAGCAGTGATATTAATGATGCTTAATGTGAAAAAAAATATCGTACCTGGGGGGTGTCTATAGTATGCCTGTAAAGTGGCGCTTGTTTCTCGTGCTTAGAACAGTCCCTGCACAAAATGACATTTTTAAAGGAATAAAAGTCATTTAAAACTGCTTGCGGCTTTAATGTAATGTCGGGTCCCGGCAATATGGATGAAAATCAGTGAGACAAACGGCATGGGTACCCCCCCCCCCCAGTCCATTACCAGGCCCTTTGGGTCTTGTATGGATATTAAGGGGAACCCTGCACCCAAATTAAAAAAAGGAAAGGCGTGGGGCCCCCAGGCCCTATGTACTCTGAACAGCAGTATACAGGCGGTGCAAACAAGACAGGGACTGTAGGTTTGTTGTTAAGTAGAATCTGTTTGTAATTTTGAACTGGTACATTTTTAAAGTGTAGCTCCAGCCAAAAAATCAATTTTTAAGCTTTTTGGAAAACATAGGGAAGGGTTATCACCCCTGTAACATTTGTTTTGCTGTGTGTGCACCTCTTCAGAAGATTTCACCTCACTTTCTGCCCCAATGACAAATATTTTTTAGAAAATTTGGGGTTTTTAGTGAAACAAGGATTGGTGATAAAGCATCAGTGAAGAGGAGACACATTTTTCCCATATTAATTCTTACAGGAGAGAATTTGCCTTCCTAGGGGTAGATTTCATTTTACTTCCAGTTGTCTCCTTCCATTTGCAAGTAGGAGTCGTTTGTAAGTTGGATGTTTGAAAGTAGGGGCCTGTCCTATATACTCTGTAGAAATTGGGGCCTTAGGTGTTGGTGTTGCCACAACACTGTAAGCCCTCACAGTTACTCTTGGTGGGCGCTGGAATGGACCCTGCTGTGAAATATTATATCAAGAATTGTAATTACATGCACCTGTTGAACAGGGGCAGAAAAATTGGGCCTTTGGTGGTGGTGGTGGTGTTGCCACAACACTGTGAGCCCTCACAGTTACTCATGGTGGGCGCAGGAATGGGCCCTGCTGTGAAATATTAGATTAAGAATTGTAATTACATGCACCTGTTGAACAGGGGCAGAAAAATCGGGCCTTTGGTGGTGGTGGTGTTGCCACAACACTGTAAACCGTCACAGTTACTCTTGGTGGGCGCAGGAATGGGCCCTGCTGTGAAATATTAGATCAAGAATTGTAATTACATGTCCCTGTTGAACAGGGGCAGAAAAATTGGGCCTTAGGCACTGGTGCCAAAACACTGCAACCCCTCACAGATGCTATAGTTGGAGCACAGGAATGAGCCCTGCTGCAAAGTATTGCAGCAAAAATTGTAATTATACGCCCCTGTTAAACAGGGGCAGAAAAATTGTGCCTTTGTCACTGGTGGCAGTGCTCAGAACCAAAAATGTTCTTACAAGCTATCAGCATGAAAATTGAGGAGGAAGAGGACTGTCACTCAGCATAACAGGATAGTCACTCAGCATCAGCATAGGCAGTCTTGAAGAGATCTCACATTAAAAAAAAAAAATTGGTTACATCAGCATCAGGTGCTTGGTAGCTGGTGATCCAAGACTGATTCATTTTTATGACGGTCCCCCGATCGACCGATTCGGTGGACAGGCACACCCTGCGATCGGTTACAAAGCCTCCAGCAGCACTGAATGTGCGTTCTGAAAGAACACTGGATGCAGGACAGGCCAATAGCTCAATTGCATACTGTGCAAGCTCTGGTCAGTGATCCATCCTCAAGACCCAGTAACCCAGAGGATTTTCGGTGGGAAAGGTGTCCCAGTCTGATCTCACCGCTAAGTAACCCTGCACCATGTGAATTAGACGCTGGCGATGGTTGCTGGAACCGATCAGACCTTGGGGCTGCGGACTAAAAAATTGTCTGAACGCATCGGTCAGACAGCCACCTTCTCCACCGCTCCTTCAGTGACTGACCGACGCCTCAGCAACACGTTGTCCAGGAGGACCAGGAAATTGTAACCTCCCAGGCTCTGGAAACACATTGCACAAACCTTTCTGCAAGGCCTCCCGAAAGATGTTTCATCCTCTGCTCCCTCCGTGATGGCAAGATAAGGTCCACGACTTTACCCTTGTAACGTGGATCAAGGAGGGTTGCCAGCCAGTAATCATCTCTCCCCTTGATACCGCAAATATGAGGATCCTTCCGCAAGCATTGCAGGATCAGGGAAGCCATGCAGCGTAGGTTTGCTGAGGCATTCGGTCCAGAGTCCTCTGGGTCATTAAGGAAGACATCATCTGCAGCCACCTCCTCCCAGCCACGTACAAGTCCATGGGTTTCTTCGGACTGTAAATGATCCCTTGAAGACTGCTGCTGATGCTGAGTGCCAGGCTCCACCTCCATGCTGACACAATTCTCCTCCTCCTCATCCTCTTCCTGTGTGATCGGCAGGCACGCAGTAACACTGTCTGGATAAAGGGGGCCTTGAGCGGTAAGGAAGTCCTCTTCTTCCTCCATCTGTTCTGCCTCAAGTGCCCTGTTCATTATTCCACACAGTGTGTGCTCCAACAGGTGGACAAGAGGGACAGTGTCACTGATGCATGCACTGCTCACCATCCTCGTGGCCTCCCTGATCATAGCCCACTGGCATGGGGAAAAAAAACAAGCTCCCCTGACCCTGTCCTGGTGCCATAGTCGCATAGGTACTCATTGATGGGCCTCTGCTGCGTGTGCAGCCACTGCAGCATTGCCAACGTTGAGTTCCACCTGGTGGGCATGACACAGATTAGGCGGTTCTTGGGCAGGTTAAATTCCTTTTGGAGGTCAGCCAGCCGAGCAATGGCATTATATGACCTGTGGGAATGCACACAGACTTTCCTGGCCTGCCTCAGGACATCTTGTAAGCCCGGGCACCTGCCCAAGAACCGCTGCACCACCAAGTTAAGGATGTGAGCCAAACAGGGCACATGGGTCAGTTGTCCTTGTCGGAGGGTGGAGAGGAGGTTGGTGCCATTGTCGCAAACCACCATACCTGGCTTAAGCTGGCGTGGCATCAACCACCTCTGAACCTGCCCCTGCTGAGCTGACAGAATCTCTGCCCCAATGTGGCTCCTGTCCCCCAAGCACACCAGCTCAAGCACCGCATGGCATCTTTTTGCCTGTGTGCTTGCGTAGCCCCTTGAATGCCTACAAAGCACCGCTGGTTCCAAGGACAAATCAGCACAGGAAGAGGCCATGGAGGAAGAAGAAGAGGAGGGGTGGAGGAGAGAGGTGTGGCAGAATCTCCACTAGTAGAATTTTGGAGGCGTGGTGGTGGAACAACCTCCAACACTACTGCACCCTGTCCTGCATCCTTCCCAGCTGCCAGAAGAGTAACCCAGTGCGCGGTGAAAGATAGGTAACGTCCCTGTCCATGCCTGCTGGACCATGAGTCAGGGGAAATATGCACCTTACCACTGACCGCCCTGTCCAGCGAGGCCAATACATTGCCTTCCACATGCCGGTAGAGAGCCGGAATCGCCTTCCGTGAGAAAAAGTGGCGTTTGGGAACCTGCCACTGAGGAACCGCACATTCCACAAACTCATGGAAGAGGGCAGAGTCTACCAACTGAAAAGGCAGCAGTTGAAGTGCTAGCAATTTAGCCAAGCTAGCATTCAACCACTTGGCATGTGGATGGCTGGGAGCGAACTTCTTTCGGCGGTGCAGCAGCTGGGGCAGGGAAATTTGCCTGGTACAATCTGACGTTGGTGTACCGATAGCAGATTGCCCGCAAGTACTTGGCTGTGACACACCTAATTCTACACCTTCATTCCCCTCAGTGCAGGTATCAGAGAGGACTAAAGGTATAGTGGGGTTGGAGATTCCAGCTGATGAGGCGCAAGGAGAGGTCTGCTTTGTTCTTTGGTTTGGGGCTTTTAGGTACGCTTGCGAACGAACTGCATGGCAGGTCGACATATGTCTGGTCAAGTTGGTGACCACCGCTCCAGGTAACTGGGTTTGAATTTCCCGTTCTCCGCTGGGTGAATTGTGAGAGCTCCAGGTGCTGGCGATTGCTATTCCAATGGTATAGGTGCAATGAAAAATCTGGACTGCCGCACTCCGGATTGGAATAATAAAGGTAAAATCTTCTTTATTGAAAAAATGACATGATATAAAATGCGTACATTGCTCTGTTGAAGTGATACAGCATAACCGCTGACGCGTTTCACGCTCCCATAGAGCGCTTACTCATAGCTGGTTTGTACAACAATGAAAGTAACTTATATACACATTGTACGTCTCACACATGACCCCATACTGATTGTATAACTCTAAACAGCTGATCGTTAGATTGTATGGCCTCTTAACATAGAGTTAATTGGGTGTGTGTTTTATGGTGGAGTGTTTATTGAAGACGTGAATGTGCAGACAAGATGTTTCTATAGACAATACAAAAAATATCCATAAATAAAAAGTTTATATTGCTTTTAAAAGTCTTTTGAAGAAGGAAAGTTAGGAAGATATAAAGTTTCCTTTCTTTCCACGGGACTGAGATAGGTGCTAAAACTAGCGCTTAGACGTATAAACATGTAAACCATTATATAAATGAATGCAGGTATATATGAGCCATATGGCCCAGCAGCCACGGCATAGTGTGAAAGATATCATATGTCTGCTCAATTTACAAAAAAAATTTTTTTTTTTTTTTTGGCTGGGAGCGAACTTCTTTCGGCGGTGCAGCAGCTGGGGCAGGGAAATTTGCCTGGTACAATCTGACGTTGGTGTACCGATAGCAGATTGCCCGCAAGTACTTGGCTGTGACACACCTAATTCTACACCTTCATTCCCCTCAGTGCAGGTATCAGAGAGGACTAAAGGTATAGTGGGGTTGGAGATTCCAGCTGATGAGGCGCAAGGAGAGGTCTGCTTTGTTCTTTGGTTTGGGGCTTTTAGGTACGCTTGCGAACGAACTGCATGGCAGGTCGACATATGTCTGGTCAAGCATGTGGTGCCCAACATGCAGAGACTGCAGTGCCCTGTACATGCGGAGCTCTGCGATGTAATGCAGTCGGTGTGCTGCCCTTACTGGCCCCTGGAGGACATCCTGCCTCATTGGAGTTGTGCCTCCTCCTCCTCCTCTCTCCTATCAGGCATCCATGTGGAATCAGTGATTTCCTCATCATCCCCTCCCTCCTCACCACTGGAGCAAATCTGGCAGCATGCTGCAGCTGGGGGAACATGACTGCCAGATTGCTGTCCTTCTTGGGCACCCCCTCTCTCTGGGCTCATGTTACTGCCTTCCTCTAGCTGGGTACCATCATCGGAGCCTTCAAAACTCTGGGCATCCTCCTGGAGCATGTACCCAACACTGTGGTCAAACAGTTCGGGGGACTTCTCAAGAGGACATGATGGGGCTAGGGAAGGAGTGACTGATGCCATGGAGCCGAGGGAAGAGGCCGCGTTGGCAGCTGCTTTGCCAGACAAAGTACCCTGAGCCTGGGTGAGAGAGGATGAGGAGGATGAGGACGGCTTGATCATCCACTCTACCAAGTCTTCCGCATGTTGTGGCTCAACATGGTCAGCTGCTGAAAAAAAGGACAAGCGTGTCCCACGGTCACGTGCTGATGAGGATGCACCTGTCCATGACCAGCACTGTTGCCTCTAGACACAGAGCCTGTTTGCCCTCTTTTATTGGCTTGTGACTGTCTGCCTCTCCTTGTTGGCCTTCCAGACATACTAATGGCCTGCAATGTAGCTGCACAAAGCTGGGATGTATATATATATATATATATATATATATATATATTATATATATATATATATATATATATATATATATATATACTGATACTGCAGCTAGCAGAATCAACTGCCTGCCTGTAGTATAATTAGTATGAGAACACCAGCAATTGTCTTCAGGTAGCTTTAGGTGCACACTGTGCAGAGGACACAGTACACTAACTGCAAATACTGCAGCTGCCTGCCTGTGGTATTAATAGGATCAGAACAACAGCAATTTTCTTCAGGTAGCTTTAGGTGCACACTGTGCAGAGGACACAGTACACTAACTGTAAATACTGCAGCTGCCTGCCTGTAGTATTAATAAGATCAGAACAACAGCAATTGTCTTCAGGTAGCTTTAGGTGCACACTGTGCAGAGGACACAGTAAACTAACTTTAAATACTGCAGCTGCCCGCCTGTGGTATTAATAGGATCAGAACAGCAATTGTCTTTAAGTAGCTTTAGGTGCACACTGTGCAGAGGACACAGTACACTAACTGTAAATACTGTAGCTGCCTGCCTGGGGTACTAATAGGATCAGAAAAAACACCACCAATTTTCTTCAGGTAGCTTTAGGTGCACACTGTGCAGAGGATACAGTACACTAACTGTAAATACTGTAGCTGCCTGCCTGTGGTACTAATAGAATCAGAAGAACACCAGCAATTTTCTTCACGTAGCTTTAGGTGCACACTGTGCAGAGGACACAGTACACTAACTGTAAACACTGTAGCTGCCCGCCTGTGGTACTAATAGGATCAGAAGAACACCACCAATTTTCTGCAGGTAGCTTTAGGTGCACACTGTGCAGAGGACACAGTACACTAACTGTAAATACTGTAGCTGCCTGCCTGTGGTACTAATAGGATCAGAAGAACACCAGCAATTTTCTTCATGTAGCTGTAGGTGCACACTGTGCAGAGGACACAGTACACTAACTGTAAATACTGTAGCTGCCTGCCTGTGGTACTAATAGGATCAGAAAAACACCACCAATTTTCTTCAGGTAGCTTTAGGTGCACACTGTGCAGAGGACACAGTACACTAACTGTAAATACTGTAGCTGCCTGTCTGTGGTATTAATAGGATCAGAACAACAGCAACTGTCTTCAGGTAGCTTTAGGTGCACACTGTGCAGAGGACACAGTACACTAACTGTAAATACTGTAGCTGCCTGCCTGTGGTACTAATAGAATTAGAAGAACACCACCAATTTTCTTCAGGTAGCTTTAGGTGCACACTGTACAGAGGACACGGTACACTAACTGTATATACTGTAGCTTCCTGCCTGTGGTACTAATAGAATCAGAAGAACACCAGCAATTTTCTTCAGGTAGCTTTAGGTGCATACTGTGCAGAGGACACAGTACACTAACTGTAAACACTGTAGCTGCCTGCCTGTGGTACTAATAGGATCAGAAGAACACCACCAATTTTCTGCAGGTAGCTTTAGGTGCACACTGTGCAGAGGACACAGTACACTAACTGTAAATACTGTAGCTGCCTGTCTGTGGTATTAATAGGATCAGAACAACAGCAACTGTCTTAAGGTAGCTTTAGGTGCACACTGTGCAGAGGACACAGTACACTACCTGTAAATACTGCAGCTGCCTGCCTGTGGTACTAATAGGATCAGAAGAACACCACCAATTTTCTTCAGGTAGCTTTAGGTGCACACTGTGCAGAGGACACAGTACACTAACTGTAAATACTGCAGCTGCCTGCCTGTAGTATTAATAAGATCAGAACAACAGCAATTGTCTTCAGGTAGCTTTAGGTGCACACTGTGCAGAGGACACAGTAAACTAACTGTAAATACTGCAGCTGCCCGCCTGTGGTATTAATAGGATCAGAACAGCAATTGTCTTTAAGTAGCTTTAGGTGCACACTGTGCAGAGGACACAGTACACTAACTGTAAATACTGTAGCTGCCTGCCTGTGGTACTAATAGGATCATAAAAAACACCACCAATTTTCTTCAGGTAGCTTTAGGTGCACACTGTGCAGAGGATACAGTACACTAACTGTAAATACTGTAGCTGCCTGTGGTACTAATAGAATCAGAAGAACACCAGCAATTTTCTTCACGTAGCTTTAGGTGCACACTGTGCAGAGGACACAGTACACTAACTGTAAACACTGTAGCTGCCTGCCTGTGGTACTAATAGGATCAGAAGAACACCACCAATTTTCTGCAGGTAGCTTTAGGTGCACACTGTGCAGAGGACACAGTACACTAACTGTAAATACTGTAGCTGCCTGCCTGTGGTACTAATAGGATCAGAAGAACACCAGCAATTTTCTTCATGTAGCTATAGGTGCACACTGTGCAGAGGACACAGTACACTAACTGTAAATACTGTAGCTGCCTGCCTGTGGTACTAATAGGATCAGAAAAACACCACCAATTTTATTCAGGTAGCTTTAGGTGCACACTGTGCAGAGGACACAGTACACTAACTGTAAATACTGTAGCTGCCTGTCTGTGGTATTAATAGGATCAGAACAACAGCAACTGTCTTCAGGTAGCTTTAGGTGCACACTGTGCAGAGGACACAGTACACTAACTGTAAATACTGTAGCTGCCTGCCTGTGGTACTAATAGAATTAGAAGAACACCACCAATTTTCTTCAGGTAGCTTTAGGTGCACACTGTACAGAGGACACGGTACACTAACTGTATATACTGTAGCTTCCTGCCTGTGGTACTAATAGAATCAGAAGAACACCAGCAATTTTCTTCAGGTAGCTTTAGGTGCACACTGTGCAGAGGACACAGTACACTAACTGTAAACACTGTAGCTGCCTGCCTGTGGTACTAATAGGATCAGAAGAACACCACCAATTTTCTGCAGGTAGCTTTAGGTGCACACTGTGCAGAGGACACAGTACACTAACTGTAAATACTGTAGCTGCCTGTCTGTGGTATTAATAGGATCAGAACAACAGCAACTGTCTTAAGGTAGCTTTAGGTGCACACTGTGCAGAGGACACAGTACACTACCTGTAAATACTGCAGCTGCCTGCCTGTGGTACTAATAGGATCAGAAGAACACCACCAATTTTCTTCAGGTAGCTTTAGGTGCACACTGTGCAGAGGACACAATACACTAACTGTAAATACTGTAGCTGCCTGCCTGTGGTACTAATAGGATCAGAAGAACACCACCAATTTTCTTCAGGTAGATTTAGTTGCACATTGTGCAGAGGACTAGGGATGAGCCGAACACCCCCCTGTTCGGTTCGCACCAGAACATGCGAACAGGAAAAAAGTTCGCTCGAACACGCGAACACCGTTAAAGTCTATGGGACACGAACATGAATAATCAAAAGTGCTAATTTTAAAGGCTTATATGCAAGTTATTGTCATAAAAAGTGTTTGGGGACCTGGGTCCTGCCCCAGGGAACATGAATCAATGCAAAAAAAAGTTTTAAAAACGGCCGTTTTTTCAGGAGCAGTGATTTTAATAATGCTTAAAGTCAAACAATAAAAGTGTAATATCCCTTTAAATTTCATACCTGGGGGGTGTCTATAGTATGCCTGTAAAGGGGCGCATGTTTCCTGTGTTTAGAACAGTCTGACAGCAAAATGACATTTGGAAGGAAAAAACACATTTAAAACTACCCGCGGCTATTGCATTGCCGACAATACACATAGAAGTTCATTGATAAAAACGGCATGGGAATTCCCCCCAGGGAAACCCCGAACCAAAATTAAAAAAAAAAAAAATGACGTGGGGGGGTCCCCCTAAATTCCATACCAGGCCCTTCAGGTCTGGTATGGATATTAAGGGGAACCCCGGCCAAAATTAAAAAAAAAAATGACGTGGGGTTCCCCCTAAATTCCATACCAGACCCTTCAGGTCTGGTATGGATTTTAAGGGGAACCCCGCGCCAAAAAAAAAAAAAAAAACGGCGTGGGGTTCCCCCAAAAATCCATACCAGACCCTTATCCGAGCACGCAACCTGGCAGGCCGCAGGAAAAGAGGGGGGGACGAGAGTGCGGCCCCCCCCCTCCTGAACCGTACCAGGCCACATGCCCTCAACATTGGGAGGGTGCTTTGGGGTAGCCCCCCAAAACACCTTGTCCCCATGTTGATGAGGACAAGGGCCTCATCCCCACAACCGTGGCCGGTGGTTGTGGGGGTCTGCGGGCGGGGGGCTTATCGGAATCTGGAAGCCCCCTTTAACAAGGGGACCCCCAGATCCCGGCCCCCCCCCTGTGTGAAATGGTAAGGGGGTACTTACCCCTACCATTTCACTAAAAAACTGTCAAAATAGTTAAAAATGACAAGAGACAGTTTTTGACAATTCCTTTATTTAAATGCTTCTTCTATCTTCCTTCATCTTCTTCTTCTTCTGGTTCTTCTGACTCTTCTGGTTCTTCCTCCGGCGTTCTCGTCCAGCATCTTCTCCGCGGCGTCTTCTATCTTCTTCTCCTCGGGCCGCTCCGCACCCATGGCATGAGGGGAGGCTCCCGCTCTTCTCTTCATCTTCTTCTTCATCCTCTTCTCTTCTTCATCTTCTTCATCTTCATCTTCTCTTCTTTTTTTCTGCGGGCCGCTCCGCATCCATGCATGGAGGGAGGCTCCCGCTGTGTGACGGCGTCTCCTCGTCTGACGGTTCTTAAATAACGGGGGGCGGGGCCACCCGGTGACCCCGCCCCCCTCTGACGCACGGTGACTTGACGGGACTTCCCTGTGACGTCACGGGGAATGCCACAGGGAAGTCCCGTCATGTCCCGTGCATCAGAGGGGGGCGGGGTCACCGGGTGGCCCCGCCCCCCGTTATTTAAGAACCGTCAGACGAGGAGACGCCGTCACACAGCGGGAGCCTCCCTCCATGCATGGATGCGGAGCGGCCCGCAGAAGAAAAGAAGAGAAGATGAAGATGAAGAAGATGAAGAAGAGAAGAGGATGAAGAAGAAGATGAAGAGAAGAGCGGGAGCCTCCCCTCATGCCATGGGTGCGGAGCGGCCCGAGGAGAAGAAGATAGAAGACGCCGCGGAGAAGATGCTGGACGAGAACGCCGGAGGAAGAACCAGAAGAGCCAGAAGAACCAGAAGAAGATGAAGGAAGATAGAAGAAGCATTTAAATAAAGGAATTGTCAAAAACTGTCTCTTGTCATTTTTAACTATTTTGACAGTTTTTTAGTGAAATGGTAGGGGTAAGTACCCCCTTACCATTTCACACAGGGGGGGGGCCGGGATCTGGGGGTCCCCTTGTTAAAGGGGGCTTCCAGATTCCGATAAGCCCCCCGCCCGCAGACCCCCACAACCACCGGCCACGGTTGTGGGGATGAGGCCCTTGTCCTCATCAACATGGGGACAAGGTGTTTTGGGGGGCTACCCCAAAGCACCCTCCCAATGTTGAGGGCATGTGGCCTGGTACGGTTCAGGAGGGGGGGGGGCCGCACTCTCGTCCCCCCCTCTTTTCCTGCGGCCTGCCAGGTTGCGTGCTCGGATAAGGGTCTGGTATGGATTTTTGGGGGAACCCCACGCCGTTTTTTTTTTTTTTTTTTTGGCGCGGGGTTCCCCTTAAAATTCAGGTCTGGTATGGAATTGAGGGGGAACCCCACGTCATTTTTTTTTTAAAATTTTGGCCGGGGTTCCCCTTAATATCCATACCAGACCTGAAGGGCCTGGTATGGAATTTAGGGGGACCCCCCCACGTCATTTTTTTTTTTTTTAATTTTGGTTCGGGGTTTCCCTGGGGGGAATTCCCATGCCGTTTTTATCAATGAACTTCTATGTGTATTGTCGGCAATGCAATAGCCGCGGGTAGTTTTAAATGTGTTTTTTCCTTCCAAATGTCATTTTGCTGTCAGACTGTTCTAAACACGGGAAACATGCGCCCCTTTACAGGCATACTATAGACACCCCCCAGGTACGAAATTTAAAGGGATATTACACTTTTATTGTTTGACTTTAAGCATTATTAAAATCACTGCTCCTGAAAAAACGTCCGTTTTTAAAACTTTTTTTGCATTGATACATGTCCCCTGGGGCAGGACCCGGGTCCCCAAACACTTTTTATGACAATAACTTGCATATAAGCCTTTAAAATTAGCACTTTTGATTTCTCCCATAGACTTTTAAAGGGTGTTCCGCGGCATTCGAATTTGCCGCGAACACCCCAAATTGTTCGGTGTTCGGCGAACTTGCGAACAGCTAATGTTCGAGTCGAACATGAGTTCGACTCGAACTCGAAGCTCATCCCTACAGAGGACACAGTACACTAACGGTAAATACTACAGCTGCCCGCCTGTGGTACTAATAGGATCAGAAGAACACCACCAATTTTCTTCAGGTAGCTTTAGGTGCACACTGTGCAGA
The DNA here is from genome assembly GCF_042186555.1 of Aquarana catesbeiana. Taxonomy (NCBI): domain Eukaryota; kingdom Metazoa; phylum Chordata; class Amphibia; order Anura; family Ranidae; genus Aquarana; species Aquarana catesbeiana. The sequence goes on along the minus strand of NC_133336.1, from coordinate 171,016,873 downwards.
GAACACAGTACACTAACTGTAAATTGGGGGAAGATGGTAGTTGCGCTATGATGAAGGGGGGGAGCTACAAAGATGACTAAAGTGGCAAAGTGAACTAAAAAAGAAACGGGCCAATGCATGAATGGATCCTACATGCTAAAAGAACATGGTGAGGATGCAGTGCAGTGCAACGTAGCTGATCAACATGACTATAATGTTGCAGGCAGACAAAGCCTAATATATAAAGGTAATTTTGAAACAGTGACTGCTTGAATATAGCTAAGCAAAAATGCATATACTGACACAAATAGGATAAATAATGACACAATGCAAAAAAATATATAATGCAAGAAAAATACATGTGGGCTAGTGCCCCATTAGCAAAAACGTGACATATCCTGGTGGACTACAAGTGACAAATTCCTAGGACAAACATGAATAATAGTTCTATCATCCAGTCCAAAAACAAAAACTCGTGATGAGAAACACAAAACAATTCCAATCGTGAAGGGAAGGGGGATCTTCAGTGAGGACACCTCCGTGTTTGCAAGCCGCTTACCTTACAGGTGTAAGGTGTACAACCTGTGTTGCAAATGACCCGCAGGTGTAGACGTTCCGTGTATAAGGTAGTGACAATGATAAACATGCCAAGCGAAATATAAAAACTAAAAAGTATACAGCATGTAAAATAACTCTGCGACGACCACAGTGGAGGGGGGGGGGCAAGACACACACGGGGGGAGGTTGCACTCACTTTCATGAAGTGAGTGTGGGCATCAATCCACGAGCGCCGAGCTCGTATGCCTTCAGGGGTATCACTTATCTGGAATCTGTCCCCTTGCCTGGAAACTGGAATATGTCCCCGTGCCTCTCTCCTCAGTGTTTGTCAGGTAGAGTAGTGATGTACAGTGTGAGGGGGAAAGAGACGCACATAGCGTGATCCCATATAAAAGGTATATTTATTTAATAAAACAAGTCCAATCGGGAAGGGACGCTGCCACAGACAAACAACAGGAGACGAGCTCGGCGCTCGTAGTTACTACACACTGCAGCATTGTTTTAAATGTAAATTGATTGGACTTGTTTTATTAAATAAATATACCTTTTATATGGGATCACGCTATGTGCGTATCTTTCCCCCTCACACTGTACATCACTACTCTACCTGACGAACACTGAGGAGAGAGGCATGGGGACATATTCCATTTTCCAGATTCCAGATTCCAGATTGGTGATACCCCTGGAGGCATACGAGCTTGGCGCTCGTGGATTGATGCCCACACTCACTTCATGAAAGTGAGTGCAACCTCCCCCTGTGTGTGTCTCCCCCCCCCCTCCACTGTGGTCGTCGCAGAGTTATTTTACATGCTGTATACTTTTTAGTTTTTATATTTCTCTTGGCATGTTCATCATTGTCACTACCTTATACACGGAACGTCTACACCTGCGGGTCATTTGCAGCACAGGCTGTACACCTTACAGCTGTAAGGTAAGCGGCTTGCAAACACGGAGGTGTCCTCACTGAAGATCCCCCTTCCCTTCACGACTGGAATTGTTTTGTGTTTCTCATCACGAGTTTTTGTTTTTGGACTGGATGATAGAACTATTATTCATGTTTGTCCTAGGGATTTGTCACTTGTAGTCCACCAGGATTTGGCACGTTTTTGCTAATGGGGCACTAGCCCACATGTATTTTTCTTGCATTATATATTTTTTTGCATTGTGTCATTATTTATCCTATTTGTGTCAGTATATGCATTTTTGCTTAGCTATATTCAAGCAGTCACTGTTTCACAATTACCTTTATATATTAGGCTTTGTCTGCCCGCAACATTATAGTCATGTTGATCAGCTACGTTGCACTGCACTGCACCCTCACCATGTTCTTTTAGCATGTAGGATCCATTCATGCATTGGCCCATTTCTTTTTTAGTTCACTTTGCCACTTTAGTCATCTTTGTAGCTCCCCCCCCCCCCTTCATCACAGCGCAACTACCATCTTCCCCCACTTTTGTCTCATTTGTCCTGCTTTGGATCAGTACTTAGGTATTGCAGCAGTGTCCTTTTAGCGTAGTTCCCCCCCCCCCCCCGGATAGCGCAAGAGTTTCCACTTTCACACTAACTGTAAATACTGTAGCTGCCCGCCTGTGGTACTAATAGGATCAGAAGAACACCACCACTTTTCTTCAGATAGCTTTAGGTGCACACTGTGCAGAGGAAAGACACAGTACACTAACTGTAAATACTGTAAAAACACCTGCCTGCCTGTCAGTAGGAAAATAATAACTATAACGGATCTAGCTAAACTAAATGCAGTATATATATATATATATATATATATATATATATACACAACACCTAGGGTGCATATATATACACAATACACTGTAAGTGCAGTGACTCGCCTGCCTACTCTATCTAACTTAAATCAAATGACACTGTCTTTCTGTCTATCTCTCTCCACCGCAACACACTACACAAGGCTGCCACGCATATAGTGTGGGGCGTGTACTAAACCCCCTGAGCCATAATTGGCCAAAGACACCCTGGCTTTGGCCAATTACGGCTCTCTGTACAGATGATGCTGTGATTGGCTAAGCATGTGGGTCATAGTGCATGCTTGGCCAATCATCAGCCAGCAATGCACTGCGATGCTGCAGTGAATTATAGGCCGTGACGCTCCACTCAAATTTGGCGCGAACGACCCATAACGTCCGCAATTCGATGAACGGTCGAACAGGCAATGTTCGAGTCCTACATGGATTCTACTCGAACTCGAAGCTCATCCCTACTCTAGATATGGATACATACGCTAGTATGGATATCTATGTGGACTATATATGCACACATGGATATACATTCAGTGAATGACTATAATATTTTTACCCCCTTCATCAACTATGTTGAAAACTTTTCATGGCTTATATATACCCTTCCACAAGAATCTTCCCTCTGGCATACTTAGAGACCCTTGATTAACAGCTAACATCTCTGATTAGCTGGAAATACTCTTTCACCATCTGGCCCTCTATGAGATCACCATCTTGAACTCTCAGTTAACTGGGTGTGAGAAAAGAGGGTCCTGGGCTTGCTTCCTATGAAATACCTTCAGGGATCCTTTGATTATTTTTTTTATCCATTGACAGATAAGATGTAGTAGACCTTTGTTGGTTTGGTATATTTCCAGATTCACTTCCTATGATGCTCCCATTTTGTCCCTAACCTCTGATACTTAATAGGTGTTGTGTTTTATTATACAGTGTTGCAATTTGTTAATCTCATGTAGCACCCTTTACCTTAGGTAGGTAGGTGCTAGTGTAGAGTTTGTGTTTTTTCTGCCAGTGCAAGTAAATTGAGGCAGGCCTAGCTGTGAGCTAGGCCTGTTTGTTTTTGATCTGGGGGCAGGGGAGTGGTTCAGTGTAGCAGCAGGTGACTGACATGGGCCTCAGCTCTTGGGGCGCCTCCTCTGTTTCCAGTGAGAAGGTTCTGGAAAAGAGGCAGGGCAGAGTGCTGGGGTGACATGAGGTGTATTTGGGAGCACTGACCAATCCCCAACTAGGATTGTCAGGGGGCAGGTCTCTTATATATACCCATGGTCAGGCTGTTGTGAGAGGAGTTGTCAGGTGAAAGAACTGAGGTGATGGCGTGTTAGGCTGTGGTGCCCTTGAGGGACCCCCTTTCTGGTGGGGTGACCTCGGGCCTGTAGCTCGGGAGCTGGGAGGGAGCCTCTCTTTACACGGTCATTGAGAGGTGTCCTGGAACAGGAGCAGGAGGAAGACAGCAAGGAGCATGTCCAGGAAAGTCACTCAGGAGGGATCCATGCTGGGGTCGGTTAGTGAGAAGCACAGTGAGAAGCTCTGGAGGAGACATGCCAGGATTGGGTGTGAACCAGAGGTAGAGACTGTAGGGTTGGCAGGACTTGCATTGGACATGCTGGGAGCAGTAGTCCACCAAGCATCAGTTAGCACAATTATCTTCTTCATCAAAAATGGTTGCTACTAGGAAAATGTTAGGACTTATTCAGAGTGAAGCCTAGCCATGTGCTAACGGTGACAGGAATCTAGAATTGGACAGGGAAGGAAAGTAAGTGATCTCAAGTAGTGTGCTGGAGGAGATTTGCAGTAGAAGAGACTGTCAGTTTGGTTTCAATTACCTTTATTTCAACTAGAAGTATTCATCATTTGGACATCCGATGTCCCTTTTCCCCATCCAAGTTTAATCCCCTTAAATTACTATATTTTTCTGTTCTGCAGGTGTGTGAAACATGTCTCAAGAGGTATGGGCTGGGATAAAGACTTGGGAAGTTGGCCCATGGTGCTTCCCAGTGTCTATTTGGTACAGATTGTGGGTGCTGGCTCTCACATTCACTGGAAATGAACCCTCTTTATGTCTTCAGAAATTACGGTTGGGTAAATGGATGTTGCCCCTGTGCCAACGAAAGAGTGGACAGCCAAGGATGACCTGGGAAGGCTAAAGTAATTGCTGGGCCCTATGTACCATGGCAAGTTTCTCACTTTATGGTACTGAAAAAAGAGCAGGCTTGTTGCCAGTTGTAATTTGGAGCAGAGGTGGAGGTCTCCTTACAAAGAAAATAATCACCTAAATACTTAAATGTCCATATTCCAGACACAAATTAAAAGTCATCAGCTACAGTACTTTTAAGAAACATAGACTTACCATTTCAAGACGTCCAGTATTTTTTTCCATGCAGCCAGTTCTATCTGGGCTTCTGAATTTCTGTGCCACCGTCTTGTACTTGGGAGCTAGCTGTGATCAATTACAGCCAGCCCCCTCCTGTGTATGTGCAAGATCTGGACTGCAGGGAGGCTGGTTCTGTAGCCTCTTGGGATATGTGACTTTATCCCAGGAGGCCGCAGGTGGGGGCTAACCAAAGAGATGAGGAATTGGGAGAGAGTACCAACAAAAAAATGTACTTGCTCCAGAAAAAATAAAGTGATTGTGTAAGAGGCTGGGGGAAGATGAAGGAGGATGATGGGGGGTGTACATTTTTAGGTGAAGCTCTGCTTTAAGCATTAGGTCTCTGTGTCAATGTAGTTTCTAAACCTTTCCCATTCAAAAAAAAAAAAAAGCGTAATGATAGTTCCAGTTTCTGCTTAAAATGTGCAATGAACTTTGCATCCTAGATGGAGACAAGGTCACTCTGTTCTGTTTGTCTTTAGAAATCTCCTTTGTCCCGGGTAACTATGTCAACACTTTTCTCCAGAGAGATGCAGCTAAACCGTTTTTTCTGCTTTCAAAGTGGTTAGTGGTATTTTGTGTCTGGATTTAGGAGTCACCATGCATGTCGCAGTGATAATGAGCCTTTTCCGTAAGTAGATTTATATTAGAATCCTTGCATATGCTTAAAGAATAAAGTGTATATAAACTCTTTTCATATATCTAAGTTTTTTTGAAGGGTAAACTCTAAGCAATGAACTTCTCTTATTTGCTTCCTTTTGGTCTGTTAGCTATATCGAAAAGTTTTTTTCCTTCAATTTGATAAATGCAAAAAATACCAGTTAATTCTGCTAGAAATCTGAGCTGATAACTTTCTGCCTTGCGCAGCATTGTTTTCAGATAGCATTGCATTGTCACCAGCTATTTGTGTGGACTTACAGAACACCCCCCTATGGTATGGAAAAGAGAAAGAAGGGGGTTTGTTCTGAAATCCTAAAACTCTTCCTGCCCTATGGGGATGATGCTGCTCTTACATACAGTAAGGTCCCTAGGACTGGAAATGTATTACCACCACCAGGTGAAAAAATAGAAGCCTGAAAAAAGAAAACGAATGAACGTACTACATCTAAGGATCTGTAAACTTCAATATATTGCTGTTCATGGACTTAGCTATTTTTTAATCTGCAATCTTTAATCTACTATGAAATAAAGGGTACCATAAATTAGAGATCTGCATAAGCTTTGTTTACAATTACATTTTTGAATGCCGCGTCTTAAAGGGGACGTATCTGTACGCCCATTTGCGCAGCCGTGCCATTGTGCCGACGTATATCGTCCTGCACTGGTCAGCAAGGGGTTAATCACAGAAAATTTTTAAAGGGTCAGTTCATCCAAAATGATATTTTAAGTTAGATGTATGAAAAATGTGCGACAATTGCTTGCTTCTTATATGTCGTGGATATACCAACAGTAATGCCCCGTACACACGGTCGGATTTTCCGATGGACAATGTCCGATCGGAGCGTGTTGTCGGAAATTCCGACCGTGTGTGGGCTCCATCGGACATTTTCCATCGGATTTTCCGACACACAAAGTTGGACAGCAGGAGATAAAATTTTCCGACAACAAAATCCGATCGCGTCAATTCCGACCGTGTGTGGCCTGTTCCGACGCACAAAGTGCCACGCATGCTCAGAAGAAATTCAGACACGGGACAGCTCGTTCTGGTAAACTTAGCGTTCGTAATGGATAAAGCACTTTCGTCACACTGCAATGTTCAAAATGGTTTAATACAGCGCACTCTCTTCTTTTTTATAATGTGACAAGAATTAAGTCGTTTTGATGCTCATATTCACACACACTTCTCACAAACTTTTTTCGTTACTATTTATCGGGATTCCCTCAATATATTTTGATTTCTCACATCTGACAACATATTTTTTTTTTTAGGTTTTTTTACTTTAATGTAGAATCTTTTTTTGTGTTTCTCTTTTTATTTGTTTTTTTTTGGTGATTTGGATTTGTATTCCCGAAAATGTTTGTGTGTTTTTGGTGACAAGTTCCCACAACACCACTAATATGTTGTTCTATTTAATCTGTAGGAGATTGTTTGGTGTTGTTGTCCCTTGTTAATTTCACATTGTACTTTAGAAATGTACCTGAATCGTCACCAACAAACTGTCCTTTTTGGATGAAAACACACACAGGAGAGTAGAATTTCCCGAAAAATATTTTATTAAGGGCTCACAACTAAACAATGAGGGAGGCAACACTGGAGAAACTGCAGAAGTGGGTGAAGCCTTGGACCCCCAGGGCAGACATCAATTATTTAAAAGCAAAATTGGTGGCCTGAGGAGTCCATATCTAAGGGAGGGCAGTCTGGTCCAGAAGTCCCAGAGATCCGGAAAGCAGCAGATGACATGTGTGTCCAGATCCAGAAGGAGATTAAAGGACTCAAATATGTCCTTTGGGGAGATGTTGGAAATGGTGGACATCCTGAAGAGGGCCGACTATGATGGAAAGTATGGGCCTTACCCCAACCCCAATGTCCGAAAGGCCAAGATCATGGCGAAAGTGGTCAGGAGTCTGCACCGGAAATTCGGTGTACGACGATCGAAAGATCAGCTCAGGAAGCGGTGGTCGGACCTGAAATTACGAGAACATGAGCAGTACAGAAAGATCCGGAGAGTGCTGCAAAAAAGTAAGTATTTGTGCTGTGTTCCTATTCTTTATGTTTATGACGTTCGTGCTGCTCCATGTGCTTTTAGGAACTGTTGTACAGTTTAAAATGGCAACTTTCATGTTCATGGGCACATTATTCGTTCGGATCACACTTTTTTTTTGCGGACTAGAAAATACCATTGTTTAGGCCATATGCATTTGGCCACCATTTTGAGGCCCTATACTTGTCTTCAAAGAATTGGGTTGTGTAGATGGCTTTGTTACTAGAATGAAATGCAAACTAGATTCTGTGTAAGGAGAGGACACTGAGCGGCTGTTTTCACATCTGGACACTGGAGCACTAGTGTGGGACACAAGAACACCATTTTTATTAGGGGGGCCACACAGGTGCTCCAGTGTATACTATAGGGGGGTCTCCATCTGTGAAGCTTGTACTAAACAGGTAAAGTATTGCAGCTTGACAAAGGGCACTAAAAAAGCTACATCTTGGAACTCTGCTAAAATATATCATTGTACCCCACTTCCAAGCAATGTTTCATCTTTATATAGTTCTGCCATCAAATATCTGTGTGCTAAGTATACCATTTTTGTTTTACATAGGGGAGAAAAGACTCGGAGGACACCCCTCATGTGAGGAGACCAGAGCCCCCCCCCCTCTGGAAGAAGGTGAAATCCCCCCAACACAAGACGAGCAGGAGGATGAAGACGTGGTGGAACTAGTCACCACAACAGGTGAGTGTCTGCGACCACAGGCTCAGATAAGAGATGGATGGCGGCATATTTTTTACACCTAATTTATTTTGGGGTTCCTCTCTTTTTAGGTGATCGTGAGGTTGTGGATGAAGATCCTTTCACATCAGAAAGTGCCCAGATTGTGATCGGAGAGATCATGGGGTGTAATTTACAATTGGAAAACATCAAGCAAAACATCAATGATGTTATTCCAAAATATAAAAACATCATTGATGTTTTGGGGCGAGTTTAAAGCCCCTCCAAATCACTTTCTTCTTTTGTCTGCTACAATGTGTGAAATGTTTTTGTGATTTTTCCCAAAGCCAAATTTGGAGGATGCACACAGTGTGTCAACATGTGCTATCTGCCATCACGGGAGATCAATGGGCGCGTTTTGGGGGTGCAACCCCTTCCTCAATAATAAAGTAGCGGTGAGGAAGGGCTTTCTCCCCCAAAACACGTCCCTTCATCCCCCGTGATGGCAGATAGCACATGTTGACATTGTGAAATTTGTGTGCATCTTCCAAATTTGGCTTTGCCAGGGGTGATTTCCCCCCATCTGAACGCAATATCAAACACAGTTCCTAAATACTCATGTCTGATATTGCCTTCCAGTTCTACCAAATGTGAACTTTGTAAGATCAAGATTTGTGTCTTTCTTGTGGGTTTTACACAGGCCTGTTTTCTATAAAATGGACATTTTGATTTTGGATAATGACACCACAAAAATTGTTATACAACAAACATGTTGGTTTGTCAGAAAAACCTTTGGTAAATGCACATGTGATTGTGCAGGTAATAAAAAGATTGTTCATCAAGAATGTGTGGATTATTGTCTCAACGCTACAACACTTTTGGGGTGATGTAATTGTTGTTTTATGAGAAAATGGGGGTTATTTCCTAAGGGGAAATCCACTTTGCACTACAAGTGCAGTTTCAGTGCAGTTGCAAGTGCACTTGTAGTGAAAAGTGTCTTTGCATTTAGTAAATAACAGCCAACAGTGCTTTGTATAAGGTTACACAATCACGACATTTTCTGCACTCCACACATTTCTGTCAGGGTCAGCTAAAACAAACACTAGCAGTAAATGTCCACAAAGAAGAGCCTGGGGGGAGATGCCTGTCGAGAACTTCAAGTCCTGCAGACTTCTCCCTGTGGCCAAATACCGCAAGGTAGCGACCAACCTCTGCTCCGGAGTGATGGCTTGCCTCATGCAGCTATCCTGCCTGCTGATATAGGGGGTCAGCGAAGCCAACAAACGGTGAAACACGGGGTCCGTCATCCTGAGAAAGTTCCTGAAATCATCAGGATTATTCTCACGGATCTCACGGAGCAAAGGCATATGACAGAACTGGTCACGCTGAAGCAACCAATTCTTGGTCCATGAACTCCTCCTCACCCTGTTCATGGACTGGACTTGTGTCAAGGTCAGGACCCCAACACCAAGCCCCCGCACAGCACGAACTCTACGAGGAGTACGCATACGAAACATGGCTAGAAAACGGTCGGCTGCTCAGAACGAAGTAACAGAACGCACTGAAGAACAGCAAGGCCTGTGAAGAGCGACCTGAAAAACAGCAACGAGCAGGCAAGATCACACAGAAAACTCTGATACGAACTGACTGCACGCACTGAAGAGCAGATACAAACCCACAAGCACAAACTGAACGTCAGAAAACGATCTGAAAGCCACGAGTCTGAAAAAGCGCGAATCGTCTCTCACCAAACTTTTACTAACACGAGATTAGCAAAAGGAGCCCAAAGGGTGCCGCGCTTGGTTCTGAACCGGCCTTTTCTAGTCTCGTCGTACGTGGTGTACGTCACCGCGTTGTTGTCGATCGGAAATTCCGACAACTTTGTGCGACCATGTGTAGGCAAAACAAGTTTGAGCCAACATCCGTCGGAAAAAATCCTAGGATTTTGTTGTCGGAATGTCCGAACAAAGTCCGACCGTGTGTACGGGGCATAAGATTTCTTTCAATTTCAGATTTCCTGTTCACTTGAGAATTTTCATGTTCTCCTGTTGCATTTTCTATAATATAAAATAAGTAAAAGATATAATGTGAGTAGCAACCCCTCATAATGACCACAGCACGTGTTCAGACCCAGGACCTTGGCAAGATATTGGCAGATGCATTAACTCTCTAGCTTCCGTCCACTACTAAAATATTAGTTTTGGCAGGACTGATCAATTATTTTTAGATAACAACGCAGAAGCTTGGTGTAGATAATTTAAAGTGGGTGTATGATTTCTACCTATAGGTAAGCCTATGACAAGGCTTACCTATAGGTACGTTTGCCCACTGACAAAAAAATGATCAGTCTATAATTTAATGGTAGGTTTAATTTAACAGTGAGAGACAAAATAACAACAAAAATGTCCAGAAAAACGCATTTCAAAAAAGTTATAAATTGATTTGCATTTAACCACTTCCCAACCGCCTGCCGTTCACATACTGTGGCAAGGCGGCTCTATTGCGCAAAATCATGTACCTGTACATGATTTTATCAATAGCCACTGGGGTGGCACACGCACTGATTAGACACAGGGGGAGCCAATCAGCGGGCCAGGCGGACATCACGCCACCCACGATCGCTCCCCGCAGAGACAGAACGGCAGTCTGATGATGTAAACAAGCAGACCACCGTGCTGTCAGACATGGACACTCTGATCTAGCGTTTCTGCTAATCAGGAACACGGATCAGAGTGTCCATGCAGTGAGCCCATCCCCCACACAGAAACACACTGAGGGAACACTGTTAACCCTTTGATCGCACCTGACGTTAACCCCTTCCCTGCCAGTGTCATTTATACTGTGTCAGTGCGTATTTTTAGCACTGATCACTGCAATGATGTCACTGGTTCCCAAAAAAGTGTCAAAAGTGTCAGCTAGGTGTACGATCTGTCCACCGCAAAGTCACAATCCCGCTAAAAATCGCTGATCCCTGTCATTACAAGTAAAAAATAAGTAAAAAATAAAAAAATGCCATATAAATATCCTCTATTTTGTAGACGATATAACTTTTGTGAAAACCAATCAATATGCGCTGATTGGGATATTTTTACCAAAAATATGTAGCAGAATACATATTGGCCTAAATTGATAAAGAAATTAGATTTTTAAAAAATTTTTATTAGATATGTATTGTAGCAGAAAGTAAAAAATATTGTTTTTTTTTCAAAATTGTTGTTATTTTTTTGTTTATAGTGCAAAAAATAAAAAATCGCAGAAGTGATCAAATACCACCAAAAGAAAGCTCTATTTGTGGGAAAAAAGGACACTGATTTTATTTGTGCACAGAATCGCACGACCGCGCAATTGTCAGTTAAATTAACGCAGTGCCATAGCGCAAAAAATGGCCTGGTCATTAAGGGGATAAAACCTTCCGGGGCTGAAGTGGTTAATGAAGTGAAAAAAGCATTTGACCCCTTCGCAAAACATGACTTAGCACTTGGTGACAATACCCTTGTTGGCAATCACAGAGGTTAGACGTTTCTTGTAGTTGGCCACCAGGTTTGCACACATCTCAAGAGGGATTTTATCCCACTCCTCTTTGCAGATCCTCTCCATTAGGGTCATTAGGGTTTCAAGGCTGATGTTTGGTAACTCAAACCTTCAGCTCCCTCCACATATTTTATATGGGATTAAGGTCTGGAGAATGGCTAGGTCACTCCAGGACCTTAATGTGCTTCTTCTTGAGCCACTCCTTTGTTACAACAAAACACAAGTAGAGAGGCGCCTCTGGGTGCAGTATTTAGGAAATAACGCTTTCAATAATAGATATAGATCAACTCACATGTTGTAGGAATAAACAGACATAGTATTAATAATACAGTGACGTATCCCCGGGTCCTAGGCAGTATGGAATCCTTGCTGACAACTGTGAGATCTTACGGCAGATGGAGGACGCCGGCTCCGGAGAGCATCCTCAAAGCGAGGTGTGGAATGCATAGGACAGCTTGCTGTGGACGGATGACTTCATCAAAGCTTCATCAAAGGATTCCATACTGCCTAGGACCCGGGGAAACGTCACTATATTATTAATATCATACCTGTTTATTCCTACAAAATGTGAGTTGATCTACATCTATTATTAAAAGCGTTATTTCCTAAATACTGCACCCAGAGGCGCCTCTCTACTTGTGTTTTGTTGCAGCTGAGGAATTGGTTTCTACCCTATCATGATGGCAGCCCTGCTTGAATTTTTTGGATACTTTTCTTCCTTCGTCACTATTCCTAAATAGACTCTTTCAGCCGATATTGATTTTATGGACTGACCTGACTCTATTTTTATCATTATCTCCCTCCTTTTTTTTTTTTTTTAAGCATATTTGTATTAGAATGTTTATGATGTCTGACGTGTTTTGCGCCTATACTTGTTATATTGTCTCCTTTGTTGCCTTGGCTGTGTGTTTTGGGCCATTAACAAGCTGGTATACCCATCCATGACCCATTTTCAATGCCCTAGCTGAGGGAAGGAGGTTCTCGTCCAAGATTTTACAGTATATGGCCCCGTCCATTGTCCCTTTGATGCAGCAAAGTTGTCCTGTCGCCGTAGCAGAAAAACACTCCCAGAGCATAATGTTTCCACCTCCGTGTTTGATGGTAGAGATGGTGTTCTTGGGGTCATAGGCAGCATTCCTCCTTCTCCAAACATGGCGAGTTGAGTTGATGTCAGAGAGCTAGATTTTGGTCTCATCTGACCACAACACTTTCACTTAGTTCTCCTCTGAATCATTCAGATGTTCATTAGCAAACTTCATACGGGCCTGTACATGTGCTTTCTTGAGCAGGGGGGCCTTGAGGGAGCGGCAGGATTTTAATCCTTTACAGTGTAGCGGGTTACCAATTTTCTTGGTGACTATGGTCCCAACTGCCTTGAGATCATTGACAAGATTCTCCCATATAGTTCTAGTCTGATTCCTCATTGTTCTCATGATCATTGAAACTCTACAAGGAGAGATCTTGCATTGAGCCCCAGACTGAGGGAGATTGACAGTTATTTTGTGTTTCTTCCATTTGCGAATAATCACACCAACTGTTGTCACCCTCTCACCAAACTGCTTGGCGATGTTTTGTAGCCCATTCCAGTCTTGTGTAGGTCTACAATCTTGTACCTGACATCCTTGGACATCCTTGGACAGCTCTTTGGTCTTGGCCATGGTGGAAAGATTGGAATCTGATTTATTGCTTCTGTGGACAGGTGTCTTTTATACAGATAACAAGCTGAGATTAGGAGCACTCCCTTTAACAACTTGCCTACAGGGCACTTTCACCCCCTTCCTGCCCAGGCCAATTTTCAGCTTTCAGCACTGTCACACTTTGAATGACAATTGCGCGGTCATGCTACACTGTAATTATGTGATTTTTTTTATCATTTTCTTCACACAAATAGAACTTTCTTTTGGTGGTATTTTATCACTGCCGAGTTTTTTAAAAAAAAAGACCACATTTTGAAAAAAAAAAGTTTTTCTTATTTACAAAATTTACTGACAGAAACGAAGTAATTTTTCTCCTTCACTGATGTGCGCTGATTAGGCGGCACTGATGAGCACTGATGACGTGGCACTTATAGGCAGTGATTAGGTGGCACTGATGAGGAGGCACTAATATGCCGCACTTATGATCACTGATAGGTGGCACTGATGAGCACTGAAAGGTGGCACTGATGGGCACTGATAGGTGGCACCGGTGGGCACTGATAGGCAGCACGGATAGGCAGCGCTGATGGGCAATGATGGGTCACATTGATGGGTACTGATGGGCATTGATGGGTGGCACTGATGGGCATTGATGGGCAGCAATGATGGGCATCGATGGGCAGCACTGATAGGCAGCACTGATAGCCAGCACTGACTAGCATCACTAATGGGCACTGATTGGTGGCATTTGTGGGCACTGATTGCTGGCACTGGTGGACACTGATTGCTGGCTCTGGTGGCGCTTTATTGTAATCAGGACACTGATGATCAGTGCCCTAATTACATGTCTTGATGTCCCCTGCGAGGAGATGCTGCTGATCTCCTCTCCTCGCCACACACACTGTCAGTGTGAGGCAATGAGAGTCGATTACCGGCATTTCTGTGTTTACATGTGACCGGCTGTGTCCAATCACACAGCCGAACACATGGTTAAAGAGCTACGGCCATGATCGCTGCACTGTGCACCCCAGCGGGCGCACAGGACTGGCCATTCGGGTGCACCATCATATGATGTCCACCAAGAACGAGAGACGCACTGTTCCTCTGTCATTTGACGGTGGGCGGGCGGCAAACGGTTAAGAGAGTGCTCCTGATCTCAGCTCGTTACCTGTAAAGAAGACACCTGGGAGCCAGAAATCTTGCTGATCGATAGAGGATCAAATACTTATTATACTTATTAAAATGCAAATCAATTTATAACTTTTTTGAAATGTGTTTATCAGGATATTTTTGTTGTTATTCTGTCTCCCACTGTTAAAATAAGCCTACCATTAAAGTTATAGACTGATCATTTCTTAGTCAGTGGGCAAACGTACAAAATCAGCAGGGGATCAAATACTTTTTTCCCTCACTAATAGGGGTGCAACGGATCAAAAAACTCACGGTTCGGATCGTTCCTCGGATCAGGAGTCACGGTTCGGATCATTTTCGGATCAGCAAAAAAAAAAAATCTTCCCCACTGTAATATCCACGTCATCTCCCCCACTGTAAAAATATATTAACAGGGTATTGTAGGGTATTGGCAGGGTATTGGCAGAGTATTGGCAGGGTATTGGCAGGGTATTGGCAGAGTATTGGCGGGTATTGGCAGAGTATTGCAGGGTATGGCAGAGTATTGTCAGGGTATTGAAGAGTATTGTCAGGGTATTGTCAGGGTATTGTCAGGGTATTGCAGAGTATTGTCAGAGTATTGTCAGGGTATTGCAGAGTATTGTCTGCAATACCCTTGTCAGGGTATTGCAGAGTATTGTAAGGGCATTGCACAGTATTGGCAGGGTATTGCAGAGTATTGGCAGGGTATTGCCGAGTATTGGCAGGGTATTGCCGAGTATTGTCAGGGTATTGCTGAGTATTGGCAGAGTATTGTCAGGGTATTGCAGAGTATTGTCAGGGTATTGTCAGGGTATTGCAGAGTATTGTCAGAGTATTGTCAGGGTATTGTCAGAGTATTGTCAGGGCATTGCAGAGTATTGGCAGAGTATTGCAGAGTATTGGCAGGGTATTGTCAGGGCATTGCAGAGTATTGTCAGGGCATTGCAGAGTATTGTCAAGGCATTGCAGAGTATTGGCACTGCTGCCATCTGATCTCTTCCCTCCACTGTACAGATCAGTACACAGAGGGGAGAGAGGAACCGGCGTCATGACATGACGCCGGTTTGTTTACAAGTGATCGCTCCGTCATTTGACAGAGCGATCACGTGATAAACGGCCACTGGGTGTACCAAGATGGCTGCCACTCCGGAGCTAGGCCGAAGCCGTGGCCTTTCCTAAGGCCGAGGCGGTGGCGTGCTCTGCGGAGCACATGTGTGCCGATCCGAACAGGCTGAACCATTTGGATCACGGATCGGTGACGATCCGTTGCTCCCCTACTCACTATACAGTAAATATCTCCTAAACGTGCACCGTTTAGGAGATATTTACTTTAAATACAGCCAGTGACATCACCGATGCATGCACTCTGAAGGAATGACATACCCATACCATTCCTTGAGAGCTGTGCTGTAAACAGTGACTCCCGCGTGCATGCGGAGGAGTGACGTCATCGCCAGCTTGGCCATTCATATCACCGAATCCAGAAGGAAGACCAGGTGAAGATGGAAGCGCCCTCAGCAGTGACAGCACACTGATGGAGGACTTCGTTTTCAGGTAAGTCTGCCATAATGTGCTAGTATGCGATGCATACTAACACATTATGACTTAAACTGCATCCTATCACAGTCCCACTATAAGATGCTAAGCACGGACATTACATTGTCTATCTGCATAAATTCCAACCTTTTCATTACAAAATGACTTTTCATTGTGAAAAACAAATGATTGATAAGACATATTTACAGAGTACTGGCTGTACACTCCTGTGGCCAGAATGGCCTTCTAGCTGAATTGTGGGCATGCTGACTTATCAGCATATGTAAACACAGACAATTCTACATAAAATGGAAGACGTACAAAAGGCAAATATATATATATATCCCTTACAATTAAAGTAATTGAATCAAAAAGTCCCCTAGACTGTGATCACAAGAGGGAAACAAACCAAACACAGAGATTTCTTTAATTTAGTCATTTTTGCAGTGTCTGGTGTGGATCCAGGTGACTTTTCCTTCAAGTTTTGCAGAAACTGTACATGAAATAGATGCTGTATTGAGTCTCCAAACATTTCCTTATATGTAAATGTCTCTTAACAATCCACAAGTCACCTGGCTTTAGTTTTAGATCCTTCCAAACTTTTAGGATCTGGAATTGGGGAGAAAACACATAAATGAGTTTGTCAAAAACCTTAAAAGATCAGCAACGTTCTCTGTAAGATCCAAATGGAGGACTTCAGCTGCTGAGACAAAATATAAGCAAGTGAGTAACACTCCCAAACCAAATTCCATAGGGAGAGAGTCCAACATTCCCCTTAGGGGCTTGATAAAATATAAGAAAACATTCAGGCAAAAGTTTTCTAGTTTCTTACTCTACTTTGTCCTCTACATTGTAGACAGTAGGGGCTGTAAAAATAAAACCTCAAAACTTCTAGTCAGGACTCTCCTATAAAAATGATTTCCTCTGTTACTCTCTGTACTTTCTGCACTAAATAATTACAACCTACTTCTGATAACACTTTTTACTGTGGCCTTTGCAGTAGCATTTGCCACTGGACAGCCAAAAAACATACCCACACAGACAAAATGCATACTTGTAAGATCCTAACTTGGGCATCTGGTTATATCTTTTTGTAATCTCTGGAAGGGATGTTCAGCTTTTGGTGACACCTTTGGTAACAGGTAAAACAAGAAGTGGTATGTTATAAAAAAAACTGTGGAGAACCCTGGCTCTATCCCATGCTCATTCACTAAGGCAGCCATAACTTCTTGTGACTGATGACACGGTCCATGTGTCAAGCTGGAGGGAAAAGAGTGGCTGGCAGACATAAATGATCACCTTTTCCAAAGTCCTGTTTCATAAGAAGTTGCCCCCTGTGGACCACTTGTTCTTCTCGTTCTGGGGTCCTTAAAGTTGAATTATTAATCCCAGCTATACTGGGCCAGAACTAGGGTGGAATCTGTGAGTTGCACAGACCCATCAAGTGTCCGGGGCTGTAATGCAGCATCCTTAGAGTCACCTGGTCTGCTTCCATGTGTGAAAGTTAATATGGCTACCTCAGCAAGAACCTGGAAGGCTGAAAACAGCCAATCAAATTAACTTGCCATGCTTGATTGGTTTACCTGCCAAAGTAAAAACAAACTTCTGGCCCTTCAAATGGAACCAAAAGCTCTCTATATCTCGACTATCTATATAAATATACACTCTTTTTATAGCTCATAGGCTTTGCTAAAACATGGAGCTCTGCTTCTTGAGCTGGGGAAAAAGGATCCAATGAATTTGAATACAGAGTATCCTTCTGGGTAATAAACTGCATACTCAAATCTACAAAAAATGTAATATCTGGGTCTTCAAAGAGTGTGTCCTGCACTGGGCTCACAGCAGCTGATTCCCACATCAATTTAACACATGTGTCTTCCTTTGTCTCCAGCCTCCTCCAATAGAGGCAATAAGGTGGCTGGATTCAAATGTACGCATTTTTCATTGTTAGATTTGTACATAAAACAAACTCATATTTTAAACCTTTCATTAGACAAACATTTAGTTAGCTGTATATTTGCTGCACAGAATGACGGACCATTAAAAATTAAATGTTTGACCAAAACAATATCTAACCAAAAAAAATCTAATAGCACTTTTGCATAAAAGCTACAGCTCTGATATATCGGGACGAACCCTTCGTTACTGGGTCCAGCTTGCATAAATTTATTACAATGGCTTGTTTTCTATCATGCTCTTTGTGTAAGAACTCCAGTTTCATGTTTCAAAAGACAACTTTTTCCTGGCAATATTATAATAAATGATAACAATACCCTGCGGTCATGGAGAGATGCCCATAAATCCAAAATATTCTTCTGCTTATACCACTGTACTTACAAGGAGAAGGGGCACATCATTTCACAATCCACACATTCTGCTTTGGATTTCAAAAATAAAAATAAATAAAACAAAAGGATCTGTATGATGGACCAGAAAGCATCAAAAACTATAAAACAACTGGCTGCATGTGGCATCTATCCTAACAGGGTGTGTGGACTTGATGTGATGGGTCTGTTATATTTAAATTTTATGTATTATTACTCTCACATCATGGACCGCACATCAAGTTATTATCAAGAACCTTAAAATTTCATTTTTGTAGAAAAACTATGGCAGCTGTATTCCAAATAACAACCTCATCTTAATCTGTTTTTTCTCTCAATAAGGGCTTATTGAATAAATGTAAAATTACAAAATTGTTATCTTAATCTAAACTAATCCCATTTTTACAAATTTCCCCAATAACCTGGATTTCATTTCCAACCAAAGGTTGTCTAAACCAGTTTCAATATATCTATATTATTAATAAAATTGTTAAACTCATATTAGAAATGAACACTCATTATTACTTAATTGTACTTAATTTCCCTTTTTAAATGCACTGTTTCCACTATCAAAGGATATTCAATTTGTGTAATACACGGTTAAATGTAACCTTCATTTTACCATGTCTGGAAAACAGATTCAAAAAAATAATTGTGATCACATTGTTTACCATTAGATTCGTTAATCCGGCACATTATGTTATAAATGTTTTGTCTCAAAAACTGGAATTGGCATGGTGTCCTTCCAGCTTATCACTGACCTCTCATCTCAGACACATTCTTTCATGAGAGCACAAAGGAGGGGGTCACATCTGGGTACATGACACACACAAGCGATAGAACTAAAGGTCCCAGCATTCGCACACACATACACCAATATCTCTCTAAAATCGCTTACATTTTTCCCATTTGTACACAACACATGCATATCAGTCTCTCACTTTCTTTTAACTCTCATTAATATTTCTCTGCCTAAATTCTGCTTTCCCTATTTTGTTCAGATATCTTTTATATCTAGCTTCTATGATCAGATGGGCAGCCAGAGTGCTCATCCCCCCTCTCTGACAACATATAAAGTATTCTGTTTTACCTCTCATTTCTCTGTTTCTGATTTTACTAGTTGTAGTGCCTGACCCCAAATTCATGCCACACCTTAACATGAAAATGACCCTTTCTGTCAAGTGTTAATGTCACCCTTGATCCATCCTGCTCACATAGATAGCTGTTTCTCTAGCTGTTTACTCTGCATGATTCTTAGTCCCTGTGTATCTTGGTAACCCAGTTACCCATTGTGGATCCCTGTCCATTTTAACCATTAATCTAGGGGGTCAGTATAGGTGGAACTGAACCTTTGGTTCATATATAGCGCTCCTCTTGCGCTGGGAATTTTTGAGGGTCTCTTACCCTTCATTCCCTTACTTAATTCAATGCCCATAATGACTGGCCAGTCTTCTCTACATGTGCCTATACCCTCCCACCTCTAAACTACTTTATCTAGCAGATGCACTACATATACCTGTGAACAGCACTATTCTACCCTTTCTTATCTATCACACTCCAATGGACAATATAACATATAACCACCAATCAATACAGTCGATTAAGGGGAGTAAAATAGGTACCCTTTGTCCCGAAAATGCCTTACCGATCAAGGAAGTCTGATAACTCAAATGTAAGCAAAAGGCTTACCTCAGCCGGCTGATTATCAGAAATTACCGGATCGTCTCAAGCTCCTCGTTTCGGATACTCAGGGTCACCTGGAAACCCCTCCTAAGGCAAACGTTTGCCATGCTGACTTGGTTAAATTGATGATAGGCAAATCCTATCCTCATATTGATTAGTGGTTCCAAATTAATAATAACTACTGCAGTAGGGAACAGACACCAAAGATACACTCAGCATCTTTCCAAATAATTGTTCTGCTTTATTATGACGCAATTAAAGGTTTTTATACACATGATTACGTAGGTATCACATTAATATTACACTTGAACGTTTAAGGTAACAAGGGGCGTTACATAGGCAGGCTAATTCTAATCAGGACTCGGAAGAATGTAAACATGTACTGAAAACATTATTAGTGCCGTGTGCACAGTGAGGACAGTGTGCAATACATACAAAATAGAATACAATTATTTACAGAACTTACAAATTTCCATTACAATACTGTATATACCATAGTTTGTAGACGCCATAACTTTTGCACAAACCAATTCATATACACTTATTGTGATTTTTCTTTTACCAGAGAAATGGCCTAAATTCATGAAGAAATTCATGAAGAAATTTGAATTTTTGATAATGTTTTATAGAGTAGAAAATATAATTAAAATAATTATAAGAAAACCCAGTGGCGAACAAATACCGCCAAAAGAAAGCTCTCCAATATTTGTGTTCTAAAAAATGATAAAAATTTCATTTGCATACAGCATTGGATGACTGAACAATTGCCAGTTAACCACTTCAGCCCTGGAAGGATTTGCCCCCTTAATGACCAGAACATTTTTTGCGATACAGCACTGCGTCAATTTAACTGACAATTGCACGGTTGTGCGTCATTTTACCCAAACAAAATTGAGGTCCTTTTTTTCCCCACAAATAGAGATTTCTTTTGATGGTATTTGATCACCTCTGCGGTTTTTATTTTTTGCGCTATAAACAAACAAAGAACAACAATTTTGAAAAAAAAAAAAAAATTTTTTTACTTTTTGCTATAATACATATCCAAAAAAAAAAAAATAAGAAAACAAATTTATTCATCACTTTAGGCCAAAATATTTTCTTCTACATATTTTAGGTAATAAAAAATCACAATAGGTGTATATTGATTGGTTTGCGTAAAAGTTATCACGTCTACAACAAACTATGGGATTGATTTAGTGACTTTTATTTATTTTTTCATTGTTTTTATTAGTAATGGCGGCGATCTGCGATTTTTAGAGGGACTGCGACATTGCGGAAGTCAAATCTGACCCCAAATGACACTTTTTGGGGACCAGTGACATTATTACATTGATCAGTGCTATAAAAATGCACTGATTAATGTAAAAATGACACTGGTAGGGAAGGGGTTAACACTAGGGGAGATCAAGGGGTTAACTGTGTTCCCTAGGTGTGTTCTTACCCGAAGGGGGGATAGGCTCTCTGGGACATGACAGAGATCACTGTTCCTGATCACTGGGAACAGTAGATCCCTGTCATGTCCCCTGTCAGAACGGATCATCGCCTTGTTTACAAAGGTAGTTCCCTGTTCTGCATCTGTAATAGGCGATCGCAGGTCGTCAACAGACATCGCTCGGCCTGCGGGCACGTTTGGGCAGCGTGCAGTGCCCACCCGCAAATGCGCCTGAACGAGCCACCGTACAGCAACAGCGATTTGCGGCGTATAACAACGACAGCTGGTCAGCAAGCGGTTAAAGTAGCACAGTGATGAAAAGCAAAAAACGCCCTGGTTATGAGGGGGGTAAAACCATCTGGAGGTCAAGTGGTTTGTAATAATGATTTTAAAAGCTTGTTTTTGGAATTATATATGTACATAGGGGCAGCCATATTTGGACTTTATACATAAATGGGCTCTGTTTCCTGTTTAGTAGTGTGGGAGTTCAGTTTCTCTCCCTCAGAACAAGTCTACTGGTCACTTCTGACTAGTTTAAAGCTGAATTCCATGATAAGAAAATACTGTCTAAATAAAAGAGACATGTACTGTATATCATTACTTGAAGCTGGATGTCCTTTGTGTATTTCTTCCAGATCTGTGCGGTAATCCAGTGTGAAACTTTGCTTCTGTGCAAGAGCTTCCTGTAATAAAGACCAGTCACTGCTGCTCTCTCTACTCATGCAGTGTGACTGGTCTCAATTCTTCCACCTCTTGTAGTTTATCCTTGTAGCCTGTAGTGGGCGGAGCCTGCTGGGCCCCTTCCACAGCTCTGCTCTCTGCACAGGCTACATAAGCACAGTGTGGTTATAACTATGGCCTTATAGGCTGAAATGCGTCAACTGACTTAATCAGTGTTTGTTTACTGTGGCTATTCAATAAAATGAAGAAATTTTAAGAGCAACAACCGCAGTGCGGATCAATTTTTCTACATTACTCTACTCAGCCATCAACTGTGGATCGAGCACCTGGGAGCTCTGCTATCTATGTGGTGTATGGGTAGTAGCACTGACTTTTCTGTTTATACATAAGCACAGTGATGATGCCGCTGCTACTTTTACATAGTTATAACTGGGTTTAAAAAGGCATTTGGTGAGCACAGTATATATATTATATAAGTTGTTGTGCCTGGTATTCAACTCTAGGGATGAGCTTTCTGTTCGGGTCAAACATGAGTTCAACTTGAACATTGGCTGTTTGCCCATTCATCGAAAACCGAACATTATGGGCAGTTCGCGCCAAATTCGAGAGGCGCATAATGGCCCATAATGCACTGTAGGAGCGCAGTGCATTGCTGTATGATGATATATTTATATATATATATATATATATATATATATATATATATATATCCACTGCATACAGTTTAGCTATATCTCACTGCAGGCTGTTCCTGGTGTACTGTTTCTAATATACTTCAGGCAGGCAGGTGATTCAGTTATCTGCAGTGTCTTTCATATATATATGTATATATATATATATATATATATATATATATATATACAGATAGTCTTGTATGTATATATATCCACCACTGCATACAGTTTAGCTATATCTCACTGCAGGACTTTCCTGGCGTACTCTTTCTAATATACTTCTGACAGGCAGGTGATTTAGTTAGCTACAGTGTATTTAATATATATATATATATATATATATATATATATATATATATATATATATATATATATATATATATATATATATATATATATATATATATATACATATGTATATATATATATATGTATATATATATATACATATATATATATATATATATATATATATATATATATATATATATATATACAGGGGGTCCCCTAGTTACAAACATCCGACTTACAAACAACTCCTACTTACAAACGGAGGGAGACAACAGGAAGTGAGAGGAAATCTACCCCTAGGAAGGGAAATTCTCTCCTGTAAGAGTTAATATGGGAAAAAGGTGTCTCCACTGATGCTTTATCACCAAGGCTTGTTTCCACAACAACCCAAAATTTTCAAAATCCAATTGTCATTGGGACAGAAAGTGAGGTGAAATCTTCTGAACAGGGGCACACACAGCAAAACAAATGTTACAGGGGTGTTAACCCTTCCCTATGCTATCCAAAAAGCTTAAAAATTGTTTTTTTGGCTGGAGCTACACTTAAAAAATGTACCTGTTCCGACTTACAAACAGATTCAACTTAAGAACAAACCTACAGTCCCTAACTTGTTTGTAACCCGGGGACCCCCTGTATATATATATATATATACAGATAGTCTCTATATATATATATATATATATATATATCCACTGCATACAGTTTAGCTATATCTCACTACAGGTTGTTTTCCTGGTGTACTCTTTCTAATATACTTCTGGCAGGCAGGTGATTCAGTTATCTGCAGTGTATTTAATATATATATACACAGATAGTCTCATATATATATATATATATATATATATATATATATATATATATATATCCACTGCTGTCACGTACCTGACGGTAGAGCCTGATATGCAGGGAACGGCCTCTCTTGCTCCTCTGATTCTGGCCCCCTGATAGAGTAGACAGGAGGAGCAGAAGTGCAGAGTCGCACAAGTGCCAAACAGTTCGTCTTCACTGTAATGTAGAACAGCGGCAGGTGGCACGGTGCTGGAGCAGGGTTCTCCAATGAGCGGAAGATGCAGGTCGGGCAAGCCGGGTCAAACACTGGTGGGAACGTCAGGAGCAGAAGCGGAGGCAGGTGCGTAGTCTGGATGCCGGCAGGGTCAGCAACAGGCTGGCAGCGTGGTAGTAGAAGGAGCAGGCAGATGCGGAGTCAGAACAAGCCGGGTCAGATGCAGGCAGCAGGTAGCAGAGTCAGAGGCAAGCTGGGTCGGTAAACAGGTGCAGGTATCATGGGTAAAGCAGGCAGGAACACACGGGAACGCTGTAGAACGGACAGCACTGGATGCAAGCACAGACCAAGTTTAAATAGCCTCTTGGTAATGTGCACACAGGTGAACCGAAGGTGTTCTGACAGAGGCTGAGGTCACAGGTCGACTTCTCCGTCAGCCATCTTGGTTACTGGCTGGTCTTCCCTGACAGGCTGAGGTCACAGGTCGACCTCTCCTTCGGCCATCTTGAGTACTGGCTAGTCTTCCCTGACAGGTTGAGGTCACAGGTCGACTTCTCCTTCGGCCATCTTGAGTACTGGCTGGTCTTCCCTGACATTGCCGCCCCCAACGGGCAGCCTCCGGATGCCCAATCTGGCTACTTTGTCAGGATAGGTCCTCTTAAATGTTCGGATCAGTTCTTGGGCATGAATGTTGGTTTCAGGTTCCCACAAATTGTCTTCAGGACCGTAACCCCTACACTTAATAAGGTATTGAACTTGACCTCTCCTTCTCCTGCAATCTAAAATCGCCTCTATTTCAAATTCCTCTTCACCATCTACCACCACAGGTTCATTTGGCTCTGTATTCCGATCCGGAAAAGAGTTGCAGATGGCGGGCTTCAGTAAGGTTATATGAAACACCGGGTGGATCCTGAAGGTCTCCGGTAACTCCAGCTCATAGGCAACATCGTTAATTCGTCTCTTTACAGGAAATGGTCCTGCGAATCTGGGGCCTAATTTCCTTGAAGGACAGGTTAGTTTCAGATTTGTTGTGGCTAACCAGACTTGGTCCCCCAGGTTCAGGATCAGGTCCCCTCTTCTCTTCTTATCGAAGATCTGTTTGTTATAAGCTTGAGTCTTGGCCATCATCTCTTGTAGCAGCTTGTTGGATCTAAAGAAATCCAATGTTTCAAGTACAGCGGGTACCGGGCATTCCGGAATGTTATTAAACAGAAAGGACGGGTGAAAACCATAGTTTGCGAAGAAGGGAGATTGTTTCGTGGCTGAATGAGAAGAATTATTGTAGGCGAACTTGGCTAAGGGAAGTAAGGACACCCAATCGTCTTGTGAAAAGGAGGAGAAGCAGCGCAGATATTGTTCCAGTGTCTGGTTGGTCCTTTCTGTCTGACCATTAGTCTGCGGATGATAGGCTGAAGAGAATGAAAGTTCAATACTCAAGGATTCACACAAGGATCTCCAGAACCTGGAGGTGAACTGGACCCCTCTGTCTGAGACGATGTTAGCCGGAACCCCATGGAGTCTTATAACCTCTCTGATGAAGATCCGTGCCGTCTCTTGTGCAGAAGGGGTGCCCTTCATATGAATGAAGTGGGCCATCTTGGACAATCGATCAACGATTACAAAGATAGTACTGTATCCCTCGGATGGGGGCAGTTCCACAATGAAGTCAATTGAAATCATTCTCCATGGTCTGTTCGGGACAGGTAATGGCTTCAACAGACCCCAGGCCCTGGATTTGCTGTTCTTATTACGGATGCAGGTGGTGCACGATTCCACATATCTCCTACAGTCTCTTGCCACCCCCGGCCACCAGAAGGTTCGCTGCACCAATTCAGCAGTCTTGTTGACCCCAAAGTGTCCTGCCAGCACGTGGTCGTGGCACATGCTCATTGTGGCAGTTCGTAGATCCTCTGGCACGAAGACCTTATCCTCATAACAGAGTAGCCCTTCCTGTGTCCATAAAGTGATCCCAGATGGTGTAGAACTCCTCACAGAGGCTTGTTTAATCTGCGTCATTAAGTCCCCTTGTAGGAGAAGGAAATTTCTCGAGGACAGGATCATATCCGGGGGAGAGATGTCTTGGGATTTGCTAAACATTAGGGATGAGCTTCGAGTTCGAGTCAAACTCATGTTCGACTCGAACATCGGCTGTTCGCAAGTTCGCCGAACAGCGAACAATTTGGGGTGTTCGCGGCAAATTCGAATGCCGCGGAACACCCTTTAAAAGTCTATGGGAGAAATCAAAAGTGCTAATTTTAAAGGCTAATATGCAAGTTATTGTCATAAAAAAGTGTTTGGGGACCTGGGTCCTGCCCCAGGGGACATGGATCAATGCAAAAAAAAAGTTTTAAAAACGGCCGTTTTTTCAGGAGCAGTGATTTTAATAATGCTTAAAGTCAAACAATAAAAGTGTAATATCCCTTTAAATTTCGTACCTGGGGGTGTCTATAGTATGCCTGTAAAGGGGCGCATGTTTCCTGTGTTTAGAACAGTCTGACAGCAAAATTACATTTTGAAGGAAAAAACTCATTTAAAACTACCCGCGGCTATTGCATTGCCGACAATACACATAGAAGTTCATTGATAAAAACGGCATGGGAATTCCCCAAAGGGGAACCCCGAACCAAAATTAAAAAAAAAAAATGATGTGGGAGTCCCCCTAAATTCCATACCAGGCCCTTCAGGTCTGATATGGATATTAAGGGGAACCCCGGCCAAAATTAAAAAAAAAAAATGACGTGGGGTTCCCCCTAAATTCCATACCAGACCCTTCAGGTCTGGTATGGATTTTAAGGGGAACCCTGCGCCAAAAAAAAAAAAAAAAAAACGACGTGGGGTCCCCCCAAAAATCCATACCAGACCCTTATCCGAGCATGCAACCTGGCAGGCCGCAGGAAAAGAGGGGGGGACAAGAGTGCGGCCCCCCCTCCTGAACCGTACCAGGCCACATGCCCTCAACATTGGGAGGGTGCTTTGGGGTAGCCCCCCAAAACACCTTGTCCCCATGTTGATGAGGACAAGGGCCTCATCCCCACAACCCAGGTTGGTGGTTGTGGGGGTCTGCGGGCAGGGGGCTTATCGGAATCTGGAAGCCCCTTTAACAAGGGGACCCCCAGATCCCGACCCCCCCCCCTGTGTGAAATGGTAAGGGGGTACTTACCCCTACCATTTCACTAAAAAACTGTCAAAAATGTTAAAAATGACAAGAGACAGTTTTTGACAATTCCTTTATTTAAATACTTCTTCTTTCTTCTATCTTCCTTCATCTTCTGGTTCTTCTGGTTCTTCTGGCTCTTCTGGTTCTTCCTCCGGCGTTCTCGTCCAGCATCTCCTCCGGCGTCTTCTATCTTCTTCTCCTCGGGCCGCTCCGCACCCATGGCATGGGGGGGAGGCTCCCGCTCTTCTCTTCTTCTATTCTTCTCTTCTTCTCTTCTTCATTTTCTTCTCCGGGCCGCTCCGCACCCATGCTGGCATGGAGGGAGGCTCCCGCTGTGTGACGGCGCTCCTCGTCTGACAGTTCTTAAATAACGGGGGCGGGGCCACCCGGTGACCCCGCCCCCCTCTGACGCACGGTGACTTGACAGGACTTCCCTCTGACATCACGGGGAATGCCACAGGGAAGTCCCGTCATGTCCCGTGCGTCAGAGGGGGCGGGGTCACCGGGTGGCCCCGCCCCCCGTTATTTAAGAACTGTCAGACGAGGAGCGCCGTCACACAGCGGGAGCCTCCCTCCATGCCAGCATGGATGTGGAGCGGCCCGGAGAAGAAAATGAAGAAGAGAAGAAGAGAAGAAGGAAGAAAAGAAGAAGAGAAGAGCGGGAGCCTCCCCCCCATGCCATGGGTGCGGAGCGGCCCGAGGAGAAGAAGATAGAAGACGCCGCGGAGGAGATGCTGGATGAGAAGAGCCAGAAGAACCAGAAGAACCAGAAGATGAAGGAAGATAGAAGAAAGAAGAACTATTTAAATAAAGGAATTGTCAAAAACTGTCTCTTGTCATTTTTAACATTTTTGACAGTTTTTTAGTGAAATGGTAGGGGTAAGTACCCCCTTACCATTTCACACAGGGGGGGCCGGGATCTGGGGGTCCCCTTGTTAAAGGGGGCTTCCAGATTCCGATAAGCCCCCCGCCCGCAGACCCCCACAACCACCGGCCAGGGTTGTGGGGATGAGGCCCTTGTCCTCATCAACATGGGGACAAGGTGTTTTGGGGGGCTACCCCAAAGCACCCTCCCAATGTTGAGGGCATGTGGCCTGGTACGGTTCAGGAGGGGGGGGGCCGCACTCTCGTCCCCCCCTCTTTTCCTGCGGCCTGCCAGGTTGCGTGCTCGGATAAGGGTCTGGTATGGATTTTTGGGGGGACCCCACGCCGTTTTTTTTTTTTTTTTTTGGCGCGGGGTTCCCCTTAAAATCCATACCAGACCTGAAGGGTCTGGTATGGAATTTAGGGGGAACCCCACGTCATTTTTTTTTTTAAATTTTGGCCGGGGTTCCCCTTAATATCCATATCAGACCTGAAGGGCCTGGTATGGAATTTAGGGGGACTCCCACGTCATTTTTTTTTTTTAATTTTGGTTCGGGGTTTCCCTTTGGGGAATTCCCATGCCGTTTTTATCAATGAACTTCTATGTGTATTGTCGGCAATGCAATAGCCGCGGGTAGTTTTAAATGAGTTTTTTCCTTCAAAATGTCATTTTGCTGTCAGACTGTTCTAAACACAGGAAACATGCGCCCCTTTACAGGCATACTATAGACACCCCCCAGGTACGAAATTTAAAGGGATATTACACTTTTATTGTTTGACTTTAAGCATTATTAAAATCACTGCTCCTGAAAAAACGGCCGTTTTTAAAACTTTTTTTTGCATTGATCCATGTCCCCTGGGGCAGGACCCAGGTCCCCAAACACTTTTTATGACAATAACTTGCATATTAGCCTTTAAAATTAGCACTTTTGATTAGTCATGTTCCTGTCCCATAGACTTTAACGGTGTTCGCGTGCTCAAACGAACTTTTTTCCTGTTCGCATGTTCTGGTGCGAACCGAACAGGGGGGTGTTCGGCTCATCCCTACTAAACATGCGTGATAGCGGATCCGGCTTTATGTTCTAGGATCCAGGTGTATGTCAGATGGAAGGTAAATCTCGAAAAGAAAAGTGCCCACCTGGCCTGGCGAGGTCTCAATCTCTTTGCTGTTCTTAGATATTCGAGATTTTGTGATCTGTGTAGATTAAGATTGGATGTGCTGCTCTCTCGAGAAGGTATCTCCATTCTTCTAATGCTGCCTTAATTGCTAAAAGTTCGCTATCCCCAACGTTGTAATTCTCCTCCGCGCTAGACAGTTTACGCGAGAAGAACGCGACTGGGTGCAACAGGGCCTTGGGGCCCTGTCTTTGGGACAAGATAGCTCCCACCGCAGTTTCCGAGACGTCCACTTCTAAGACATATGGTAAGGCCGAGTCTGGGTGCTTCAAGACGGGTGCGGATGTGAAAAACCTCTTCAGCGTTTCAAAGGCCGACTGAGCCTCTGGAGACCAGCGGAATCAGGACCCCTGTTTGGTAAGCTGTGTAATGGGGCAATGATTGCTGAGAACCCCCGAATAAATTTTCGATAAAAGTTTGCAAAGCCTATGAAACGTTGAATACCTTTCTTGTCACATCGAGTAGGCCAGTCCAGGATAGTCGTTACCTTCTGGGAATCCATCCGGATACCTTCGGTGGAAATGATCAGCCGCAGAAATTGCATACTCTGGCGTTCAAACTCGCACTTTTCGGGTTTGGCATATAATCCGTGTTGTCGAAGGCGGGTTAATACACTTCTCACGTGTCTGCAGTGGTGTTCTAGGGAGGAAGAAAAAATTAGCATATCATCAAGGTATACAATGACAAATAAGTCCAGGAAGTCTCTGAGAACATCATTAATGAAATGCTGGAAGGTAGCTGGAGAGTTGCAGAGCCCGAAGGGCATCACAAGATACTCGTAATGCCCAAATCGTGTGCGGAAAGCAGTCTTCCACTCGTCTCCCTCCCGAATGCGCACCAAATTATAGGCGCCCCGAAGATCCAATTTTGTAAATATGGTAGCAGAACCAAGTCTTTGAAAAAGTTTGGGAACTAATGGAAGTGGGTAACGGTTCTTCACCATCACCTTGTTAAGTTCACGGTAGTCCACACAGGGCCTTCTGATCAGAACGACTGATCCTTCTTCTGGACGAAAAAAATCCCCGCCCCAGCTGGAGACGTGGAAGGGCGGATGAAGCCTTTCCTGAGATTATCATTGATATAGTCCTTCAGTGCCACCAGCTCGCTTTCAGACAGAGGGAAAATCCTCCCAAAGGGAACTTCAGCTCTATAGGGCAGTCATAGGGCCAATGAGGTGGGAGGATCTCTGCCCCCTTCTTACTAAACACGTCTAGGAAGCTGTGGTAGGCTGTAGGCACAAGCTGACTGGTTTCAGACTCCGTATCTAGACACAGCAGAGCGGGAACATCACAGGAGGTCTGTAGGCAGTGCTGGGTGCAGTAAGAGGAGACGAAGTTAATGCTTCCTTTAGACCAGTCGATATGGGGATCGTGGGCCTTCAACCAAGGTATACCGAGGATAACTGGGAACAGAGGGGAAGCAATGGCGTCTAGTCGTAGCAGTTCTCGGTGGTACTGGGACATGGTGGTCAGCAGAGGAATGGTTTCGTGAGTGACTGCTCCAGACTTAATGGTGGAACCATCGGCCAAGTGAACCGAGAGTTTCTGTGCTTTAGGCTGCAGGGGGATAAAATGTTCGGCAGCAAAGGACAAGTCCACAAAGCAGCTGCAGGCTCCGGAATCAATTATGGCGGTAGTCTGAAGAGTCCTTCCTGGCAGCTGTAGAGAAATGGGAATAGTAAAGTGAGCGGAGTTGCTAAATGAGCTTGGGGTTAGCGAGGCAGAAGTAGTGAAGAGAGACTTACGAGGTTTCACTGGGCAGGACCTCATGTAATGTCCGGATCCCCTGCAGTATAAGCATAAGTTCTGTTGGCGGCGGCGTTGTCGTTCTTCAACAGTAAGAGAGGGCCGCAGCAGGCTGAGTTGCATAGGTTCCAGGCGTCAGGAGCCGGAGTGGCTGGAGCAGGTGGAGCGGGATAGGATGAGCTGGGTACCCGAGGTAACATCCACACTGGACGGGATGGAGTGGACGCTCTCTCTAGTCTTCTTTCTCTCAGCCGGCGATCAATCTGGATGGATAGATCAATCAGAGTTTCTAAGGTAGAGGGTACCCCTACCCGCGCTAACTTATCTTTGAGTGGTTCGGAGAGGCCCATACGAAATTGGTATCATAGGGCGGCGTCGTTCCAGTTTGTGTCAAATGCCCATCGTCGAAATTCAGAGACGTAGTCTTCTACCGCCCTACGACCCTGTTGAAGTGCACGAAGGGCCGCTTCGGCTGAAGTTGTCTGCTGAGGATCTTCGTACAGCTGGGCCATGGCACTGAAGAAAGAGGTTAAGTTGGATAAGCATTCGGCCTCTGTTCCAGAAGGCGGTGGGCCCAGGACTGTGGCTCCCCTTGTAGCAGGGAGATTACAAAGCCGACCTTGGTAGCTTCTAAGGAGAATGTGCGGGGTTGAAGGGCAAAATACAGTTCACATGCGTTCCGAAACGATCTAAACTTGCTGCGTTCACACAGGAACCGGTCTAGGGTAGGTACCCTGGGCTCAGGTGGGAGCATGACCACGGCAGGAGCAGGAGAAGATCCCTGAGAGGAGGCTGATGCTGAAGGTGGACCCTGCGGAGTTGCAGCGCCCGTCAGCTGAGTGTAGCCCTGCTGTAGGTCTTTGACGGCTTGTGCCAAGCCGGCCAGGTGCTGGCAAAGTACATCCTTAGGAGAGGGTCCCTGCGCAGGCTCAGACATGGCTGTCCGTTACTGTCACATACCTGATGGTAGAGCCTGATATGCAGGGAACGGCCTCAATTGTTCCTTTGATTCTGGCACCCTGATAGAGTAGACAGGAGGAGCAGAAGTGCAGGGTCGCACAAGTGCCAAACAGTTCGTCTTCACTGTAATGTAGAACAGCGGCAGGTGGCACGGTGCTGGAGCAGGGTTCTCCAATGAGCGGAAGATGCAGGTCGGGCAAGCCGGGTCAAACACTGGCGGGAATGTCAGGAGCAGAAGCGGAGGCAGGTGCGTAGTCTGGATGCAGGCAGGGTCGGCAACAGGCTGGCAGCGTGGTAGTAGAAGGAGCAGGCAGATGCGGAGTCAGAACAAGCCGGGTCAGATGCAGGCAGCAGGTAGCAGAGTCAGAGGCAAGCCGGGTCGGTAAACAGGTGCAGGTATCACGGGTAAAGCAGGCAGGAACACACGGGAACGCTGTAGAACGGACAGCACTGGATGCAAGCACAGACCAAGTTTAAATAGCCTCTTGGTAACGTGCACACAGGTGAACCGAAGGTGTTCTGACAGAGGCTGAGGTCACAGGTCGACTTCTCCGTCGGCCATATTGATTACTGGCTGGTCTTCCTTGACAAGCTGAGGTCACAGGTCGACCTCTCCTTCGGCCATCTTAATTACTGGCTAGTCTTCCCTGACAGGCTGAGGTCACAGGTTGACTTCTCCTTCGGCCATCTTGAGTACTGGCTGGTCTTCCCTGACAACTGCATGCAGTTTAGCTATATCTCACTGCAGGCAGTTCCTGGTGTACTGTTTCTAATATACTTCAGGCAGGCAGGTGTAGCTGCAGTGTATTTCATATATATATATATATATATATATATATATATATATATATATATATATATATATATATATATATATATATATATATATATATACAGGTAGTCTAGTATGTATATATATCCACCACTGCATACAGTTTAGCTATATCTCACTGCAGGCCTTTCCTGGCGTGCTCTTTCTAATATACTTCTGACAGGCAGGTGATTCAGTTAGCTGCAGTGCATTTAATATATATATATATATATATATATATATATATATATATATGAAATAAATTGTAGCGCTAAAAACACATATAAATTTCATACCTGGGGGGTGTCTATAGTATGCCTGTAAAGTGGCGCATGTTTCCCATGTTTACAACAGTCCCTGCACAAAATTACATTTCTAAAGGAAAAAAAGTAATTTAAAAGTACTCGCGGCTATAATAAATTGTCGGTCCCAGCAATACACATAAAAGTCATTGAAAAAACGGCATGGGATACCCCCACAGTCCATTACCAGGCCCTTTGGGTCTGGTATGAACATTAAGGGGAACCCTGAACCAATATTAAAAAAAAAATGTGTGGGGGTCCCCCCAAATTCCATACCAGGCCCTTTAGGTCTGGTATGGATTTTTAGGGGAACCCCGCACCAAAATTTGAAAAAAAATGGCGTGGGGATCCCCCCAAAAATCCATACCAGATCCTTATCCGAGCACGTAACCTGGCAGGCTGCAGGAAAAGAGGGGGGACGAGAGAGTGGCCCCCCTCCTGAACCATACCAGGCCACATGCCCTCAACATGGGGAGGGTGCTTTGTGGTAGCCCCCCAAAGCACCGTGTCCCCATGTTGATGAGGACAAGGGCCTCGTCCCCGCAACCCTTGCCTGGTGGTTGTGGGGGTTTGCGGGTGGGGGGCTTATCAGAATCTGGAAGCCCCTTTTAACAAGGGGACCCCCAGATCCAGGCCTTCCCCATGTGTAAAATGGTAACGGGGTACAAATTTACCCCTACCATTTCACAAAAAAGTGTGAAAATGGTAAAAATGACATGACACGGCTTGGGGACAAGTCCTTTTTTAAAAAATAAAGATGTCCCACGAAGTCCATTCTTCTTCTTCTTCTCTCGCTCCGACGGACCAAAAAAGAAAAAAAAAAAACAGCACACCGCCACCGATCTGCCTCCATGGGTGGCACCCGCTGTAATAACAGTCCTCTCAGGTGACAGTTCTTTTATAACTGAGGGAGGGTGACCCTCCTGCCCCCTCTGACGCTACGGGGAAGCCATAGGGATTTCGTAGGGCTACCCCAAAGCACCCTCCCCATGTTGAGGGCATGTGGCCTGGTACGGCTCTCTCGTTCCCCCCCCTCTTTTCCTGCGACCTACCAGGTTGTGTGCTCAGATAAGGGTCTGGTATAGATTTTGAGGGGGACCCCCCACGCAAATTTTTTTTTTAAATTTTGGTTCGGGGTTTCCCTTTATATTCATACCAGACCCAAAGGGCATGGTAATGGACTGTGGGGGAATCCCATGCCGTTTTTTTTTTATGACTTTTATTTGTATTGCTGGGACCGACAATTCATTATAGCCGCGTGTACTTTTAAATGACTTTTTTCCTTTAGAAATGTCATTTTGTTCAGGGACTGTTGTAAACACGGGAAACATGTGCCACTTTACAGGCATACTATAGACACCCCCCAGGTATGAAATTTAAAGGAATATTTAACTTTTATTGTTTCACTTTAAGCATTACTAAAATCACTGCTCCCCAAAAAACAGCCATTTTTAAAACTTTTTTTTGCATTGATACAT
Source organism: Aquarana catesbeiana (assembly GCF_042186555.1). NCBI lineage: Eukaryota > Metazoa > Chordata > Amphibia > Anura > Ranidae > Aquarana > Aquarana catesbeiana. The sequence continues at coordinate 170,982,390 of NC_133336.1, read as the reverse complement.
GTCCCCTAGGGCAGAACCCAGGTCCCCAAACACTTTTTATGACAGTAACTTGCATATAAGCCTTTAAAATTAGCACTTTTGATTATTCATGTTCGTGTCCCATAGACTTTAACGGTGTTCGCGTGTTTAACCACCTCAATACAGGGCACTTTCACCCCCTTCCTGCCCAAGCCATTTTTCAGTTTTCAGCGCTGTCGCACTTTGAATGACAATTGCGCAGTCATGTTACACTGTACCCTAATGAAATTTTTATCATTTTTTCCCCACAAATAGAGCTTTCTTTTGGTGGTATTTGATCACCTCTGCGGTTTTTATTTATTGCGCTATAAACAAAAGAAGAGGGACAATTTTGAAAAAACACAATATTTTTTACTTTTTGCTATAATAAATATCCAATTTTTTTTTTAACAAATTTTTTCCTCAGTTTAGGCCATTATGTATTCTTCTACATATTTTTGGTAAAAAAAAATTGCGATAAGCGTATATTGATTGGTTTGCGCAAAAGTTATAGCGTCTACAAAATAGGGGATAGATTTATAGCATTTTTATTATTTATTTATTTTTTACTAGTAATGGCGGCGATCTGCAATTTTTATTGTGACTGCGATATTGCGGCGGACACATCGGACACTTTTGACACATTTTTGGGACCATTCACATTTATACAGCGATCAATGCTATAAAATTGCATTGATTACTGTGTAAATGTGACTGGCAGGGAAGGGGTTAACACTAGGGGGCGCTCGAGGGGTTAATGTATGACCTAAGGAGGTGATTCTAACTGTGGGGGGAGGGGACTGACTGGGGGAGGTGACCGATCGGTGTCCCTATGTACAAGGGACACGCCATCGGTCTCCTCTCCTCTCTGACAGGACGTGGATCTGTGTTTACATGCACAGATCCACGCTCCTGCTCTGTTACCCGGCAATTGCGGGTGCCCGGCGGACATCGCGGCCGACGGGCACACGCACTGGGTCCCGAGCGACGCAGCGGGCACGCGCGCGCGCGCCCCCTAGTGGCTCAGGAGGGCGAGGACGTCATATGACGTCCTCCCAGAACAACAGAAGCCTCGTCCCGCCGTCATATGACGGTGGGCGGTGGCTTAGTGGTTAAACAAATTTTTTGCCTGTTCACATGTTCTGCTGCGAACCGAACTGGGGGTGTTCGGCTCATCCCTAACGTTGTCCAGCACCAGGAAATTGTAACCTCACAGGGTCTGGAAATGCATTGCACAAACCTTTCTTCAAGGCCCCCTGAAGATGTTTCATTCTCTGCTCCCTCTGCGAAGGCAGGATGAGTTCTGCAACCTTACCCTTGTAACGTGGATCAAGAAGAGTTGCCAGCCAGTAATGATTCCTTCTCTTTGATACCACGAATCCTAGGGTCTTTACGCTGCATGGCCTCCCTGATTCTGCAAAACCTGCGGAAGTTTGCAGAGGCATTCGATTCTGAGTCCTCTGGGTCACTAAGGATCACATGATCCGTAACAACCTCCTCCCAGCCACGTACAACTCCTTGGGTTTCTGGGGACTGAAAACCATCCCTTGAAGACTGCTGCTGAGTGTTATTTTCCACGTTCATGCTGACACAATCCTCCTCCTCTTCTTCCTATGTGTTTGGCGGGCCTGCAGGAATAATATCTGAAAAAAGGAGGCCTTGAGAGGTAAAGAAGTCCTCCTCTTCCTCACACTGTTCTGCCTCAAGTGCCTGGTCCATTATTTCATGAAGCATGTGCTCCAACAGGAAGACGAGAGGGACAGTATCACTGATGAATGCATTGTCGCTGCTCACCATCTTCGTGGCCTCATCAAATGGTGACAGGACAGTGCATGCATCCTTGATCAGTAGCCACTGGAGTAGCGAAAAGAAGCCAAGCTCCCTGACCCTGTCCTGGTGCCAAACTCACACAGGTACTCATTGATGGCCCTCTGCTGCGTGTACAGCCACTGCAGCATTGCCAACGTTGACTTCCACCTGGTGGACCTTTCACAAATGAGGCGGTTGGTGGGCAGGTTGCATTCCCTTTGAATGTCAGCCAGTAGAGCACTGGCATTATATGACCTGGCCTGCCTCAGGAGATCTTGTAAGCCTGGGTACCTGCTCAAGAACCACTGCACCACCAAATTCAGGATATGTGCCAAACATGGAACATGGGTCAAGTGTCCCTGTCGAAAAGCGGAGAGAAGGTTGGTGCCATTGTCGCATACAACCATTCCTGGCTGAAGCTGGCGTGGCATCAACCACCTCTGAGCCTGCCCCTGCAGAGCTGACAGAATCTCTGCCCCAGTGTGGCTCCTGTCCCCTAAGCAGTGGTTTAACCCTAAACTACATAGAGGGTTCTTTACTGTAAGAGCGGCACGGATGTGGAATTCCCTTTCACAGGCGGTGGTCTCAGCCGGGGGCATCGATAGTTTCAAGAAACTATTAGATAAGCACCTGAAGGACCGCAACATATATACAATGTAATACTGACATATATACACACACATAGGTTGGACTTGATGGACTCATGCACCGCATGGCATCTTTTTGCCTGAGTGCTTGCATAGCCCCTTGAATGCTTACGGAGCACCGCTGTTTCAGAGAACAAATTTGCAGAAGAGGCCAAAGAGGAAAAAGAAGAGGGGGGGTGGAGGAGAGAGCTGTGGCAGAATCACTGCTAGCATTTTGGAGGCATGGTGGTGGAACAAGCTCCGACAATACTGAACCCTGTACTGCATCCTTCCCAGCTGCCAGCAGAGTTATCCAGTGCGCCGTGAAGGAAAGGTAACATCCCTGCCCGTGTCTGCTAGACCATGAGTCTGCTGTAATATACACCTTACTGCTGACCGCCCTGTCCAACAAGACAAAAACATTGCCTTCCACATGCCGGTAGAGAGCTGGAATGGCATTCCGTGAAAAGAAATGGCATTTTGGAACCTGCAACTGAGGTACAGCACATTCCACAAATTCACGAAAGGGGCAGAGTCTACCAGCTGAAAAGGTAGTAGTATTAGCTAGCAATTTGGCCAAGCTGGCATTCAAGCTAGCATTCAGACTGTGAGCATGTGGATGACTGAGACCGAATTTCTTTTTACGGTTTAGCAACTGGGGTAGGGAAATTTGCCTGCTAAAATCAGATAGTGGTGTACTGCTAGCAGATTGGCTGCAAGTACTTGGGACACCTTCTGCTATACCTTAATTCCTCTCAGTGCAGGTTTTCGAGAGGACTGGAGTAGGGTTGGCGATCCCAGATGAGGAGCAAGGAGAAGTCCGCCTTTTTCTTTGATGTGGGTCTTTCAAGTGCTGTAGCCAACGGATATTGTAATTATGAATATATTTAAGTTATATTTAATTTATTTATATTTAATGAATATATTTAATGTATATTTAACTTATATTTAATTTATTTATATTTAATGAATATATTTAATTTAGCTTTTATCTATGTAGGGCGAAACATATTATCTTCACAGAAATCTCTGGTAGACCAGACAAATCGGTGCCTAGGCTTGTGTGTACAAACAATGGGATCTACACCTCATTGTTTTACACATACTCACTTCAAAGGATCCTATGCTGGGATATGCAATGAAGGGAAGCCAACCCGTAATCAGTACTTAACTTCCTGGGAAAATTCAAGTTAAGCTCCTGTTGAGAATAGTCACAAGGATTTGCATTAAAGGGGGCTGACATATGCAAAGTATAGGGATTGGAGATGTAGCCAGTCCTTAACCAGGAATAGGGAAGCTCGCCAATCAGAGTCACGCTATGCCAACCAGTGAGGCATCAGCATATAATGACATACACAGACTAGATGGGAGGGAAACACACACTTTTATGGGAGAGCAACCATCAGAATGTAACCTTGGTGTAAAGGGTAATTATGGGAAAGGTCTGCATTTTACTTGTAACTAAATATGTTTGCAGATTAATGTTTTCAGGAATATACTCTGTATTCCTTCATGTAATTCTCTTATTTTAACTTAATATTTTCTTCCTTGGTGTAGACTATAGATAGATGGTTGTGTATTAGATAGACTTTCAACTACTCACCAATAAATGTTGTTATTGTGTTAAAGCTTTCACTCATGGTCAAAGCACTCTCATTTTACCCAAATCACATCTGAGAGATATTAAATCTCAAATATAGTATACGGGAAAAAGACTGCATGGGAGGTCGTCATATGTCTGGTCAAGCATGTGGTGCCCAAGCGGCTGCTGTTGTGGCAACGCTTAATCCACATAGGTTGCAAACAGCAACGCTGCGATCCGCTGCACACATGTCCAAAAAGGCCCACACCAAGGAACTTTTCAAAATCAGCAGGGAGTCAGCGCTCTGCACCTGCGGAGCTCTGTGGTGTGATGCAGTAGGGTGGCTGCCCTTAAGCTGCCCCATAGAGGACATCCTGCCTCATTGGAGTTGTGCCTCCTCCTCCTCTATTCTATCAGGCACCCGAGTAGAGTCAGTGACCTCATCATCCCCTCCCTCCTCATCACTGGAGCAAACTTGGCACTATGCTGGAGCTGGGGGAACATGACTGCCAGTTTCTTGTCCTTCTTGGGCATCCCCTCTCTCTAGGCTCACTTTACTCCCTTCCTCAACCTGGGAACCAACATTGGAGCCTTCAAATCGCTGCGCATCCTCCAGCAGCATGTACCCGACACTGTGGTCGAATAGTTCGGGGGACTCCTCCATGCATGATGGTTGGGCTATGGAAGGAGTGACTATGGACAAGGAGCCGGTGGAATAGGTCGCTTTGGCAGCTGCATAGGAAGGAAAACTACTCTGAGCCTGGGTGACAAAGGATGAGGAGGATGAGGACGGCTTTGTTATCCACTCCACCAACTCTTCTGCATGATCTGGCTCAATAACACGGCCAGCAGCAGAAAAAAAGGACAAGTGTGCCCCACGACCACCGGCAGAGGATGCACCATGTCCATGACCAGCACTGTTGACTGTAGACACAGAGCCTGCTTGCCCTCTTTTAGTGGCCTGTGAGTGTCTGCCTCTCCTGGGTGGCCTTCTGGACATGATGTATATTTTGTTTTTCAACACCGAACTACACTATATTATATACGGTGTACACCACAAGAAAAGTAGTAGCAAATGCACTACGGCTGCACTGTATTGTAATTACAATTTTTGATCTAATATTTCACAGCAGGGCCTGTTCCTGCGCTCAACAAAAGTATCTCTGAGGCTTTACAGTGTTGTGCCACCACCACCACCACCGCCTAACGCCCAATTTTTCTGCCCCTGTTTAACAGGGGCATGTAATTACAATTCTTGATATAATATTTCACAGCAGGGCCGGTTCCAGCGCTCACCAAGAGTAACGGTGAGGGCTTACAGTGTTCTGGTACAACCAACACCTAAGGCCCAATTTAGGGCAGTCAGTATAGTATATACAGGTGGTCCCCTATTTTCAAACATCCGACTCACAAATAACTCCTACTTATAAACTGAGGGAGACAACAGGAAGTGAGAGGAAATCTACCCCTAGGAAGGGAAATTCTCTCCTGTAAGAGTTAATATGGGAAAAAAGGTGTCTCCACTGATGCTTTATCACCAATCCTTGTTTCCCTAATAACCCAAAATTTTCAAAATCCAATTGTCATTGGGACAGAAAGTGAGGTGAAATCTTCTGAACAGGGGTACAGACAGCAAAAAAAAAAATGTTACAGGGGTGATAACCCTGCCTATATTATCCAAAAAGCTTAAAAATAGATTTTTGGGCTGGAGCTACACTTAAAAAATGTACCTGGGGGCCCCACGCCTTTTTTTTTTTTTTAATTTGGGTGCGGGGTTCCTCTTAACATCCATACCAGACCCAAAGGGCCCAGTAATGGGCTGGGGGGCAACATTACATTACAGCCGCAAGCAGTTTTAAATGACTTTTTTTCCTTTAGAAATGTCATTTTGTGCAGGGACTGTTCTAAACACGGGAAAAATATGTCACTTTACAGGCATACTATAGGCACCCCCAGGCACGATATTTAACCACTTACGACCCGGCCTATAGCAAAATGATGGCCGGGCGGTAGTTCAGTCATCCTGACTTGGCGTCATATAACGTCCTTCAGGATAACAGCCACCGCGCGCCCGTGGGGGCGTGCATTGCGGCGATCGGTGGATTGGTGTGTCAATCTGACACACCGCTACACCGATCTCGGTAAAGAGCCTCTTTACCATGAGATCAGCCGCATCCAATCACGGCTGATCACGATGTAAATAGGAAGAGCCGTTGATCGGATTTTCTTCACTCGCGTCTAGCAGACGCGAGTAGAGGACAGCCGATCGGCGGCTCTCCTGATTGTTTATCAGCGCAGCCCCCCCTCAGATGACCACACTGGACCACCAGGGACGCCACTAGGACCACCAGGGAAGGGGGCAACATGTGGATGGCCAGGTATGTACCCCTTGGCCATCCAAATGTGCAAATTATGCCCGATCTGTGCCAATCAGTGCCCACAAATGGGCACTGATTGGCACCAGTATGTACTAACAAGCATCAGTGATGCCCAGCAATGCCACCCATCAGTATCATCAGTGCCACCCATCAGTGACATCAGTGCAACCCATCAGTGCCACCTGTCAGTGCCCATCCATGCCCATCAGTGCCCACCTATCAGTGCCCATCAGTGCCCATCCGTGCCACCTATCAGTGCCACCCATAAGTACCCATCAGTGCCGCCTACAAGTGCCAATCAGTGCCGCCTACAAGTGCCCATCAGTGCTGCCTATGAGTGCCCATCAGTGCCGCCTATGAGCGCCCATCAGTGCCGCATACCAGTACCACCTTTCATTGCCCATCAGTGCCACCTATCAGTGCCCATCAGTGCCGCCTATCAGTGCCCTCATCAGTGCCCGTCAGTGCCACCTCATCAGTGCTACCTCATTGGTGCCACCTCATTGGTGCCCATCAGTGCCACCTTATCAGTGCCCATCAGTGCAGCCATATCAGTGCCCATCATTGAAGGAGAAAACTTACTTATTTACAAAAAATTTTAACAGAAACAAAGAAAAACTTGTTCTTTTTCTAAATTTTCGTTTTTTTTATATTTGTTGCGCAAAAAATAAAAATCACAGAGGTGATCAAATACCACCAAAAGAAAGCTCTATTTGTGGGAACAAAATGATAAAGAATTTGTTTGGGTACAGTGTAGCATGACTGCGCAATTGTCATTCAAAGTGCGACAGCACTGAAAGCTGAAAATTGGCTTGGGCAGGTAGGTGTCTAAGTGCCTGGTATTGAAGTGGTTAAAGGAATATTACACTTTTATTGTTTCACTTTAAGCATTGTTAAAATCACTGCTCCCGAAAAAACGTCTGTTTTTGAAACTTTTTTTTTGCATTGATACATGTCCCCTGGGGCAGGACCCAGGTCCCCAAACACTTTTTATGACAATAACTTGCATATTAGCCTTTAAAATTAGCACTTTTGTTTTTTTAGGTTTGAGTCCCATAGACTTTAACAGGGTTTGTGTGTTCGCACAAATTTTTGGACTGTTCGGATGTTCTGCCGCAAACCGAAGCGGGGGGTGAATGAGGAGTGGGTATGTGGGTGTGGCGCTGTCCTCATTAACGTGTACCAATAAAAATAAAATAAAAATAAAAATAAATCTTCTAATGTGATAAATCACCTGAGACCAGTTATACACTTGAACTAATTACCATATGAAAAGTGATCCACTCTATGTGGTGAGGATAAAGGAAGGGGGGGAGAGGATGTGGACTGGGGAATAGAATAATCACAATTGGTATCTAAATGAAGTGCATATATTAAAGTGACTTGTGCTCCATGCAACAATATGGTATCAAACACATATAATTCAAACACATATAATTGACCTATTGAAATAAATGTGACTTGTGCTCAGTGCAGCTTTGGTGATTTTAAATAATCCTTATAGATTTCTTGACATTAAGAATAATAATATCAAACACATATAATTGGCTTATTAGGGTAAACCGTGACTTGTGCTCAGTGTAGCATTGGTGATTTTAAACAGTCCTTTTAAATTTCTTGTTGTTTAAAATAGGCAGGTATATCCAAAACGCATCTACGGTGCCCGGGTGCTTGTGTCTCGTGCCGTAATCATGCAGGTTCAAAACTGTATGTACTGGGAGATGATGCAAGGCGTCAGGTTAGGCCACGCCCTATGCGTTTCGTCAGAGGACGTCTACGGGAGCGCTCCCGTAGATGTCCTCTGATGAAACGCATAGGGCGTGGCCTAACTTGACGCCTTGCATCATCTCCCAGTACATATAGTTTTGAAACTGACGCTTTTTTACTGATGACATTTGATTGCCTGATACTAACTATCAATATGTGAGTACCATTCTGTCATTTGTTGCAAATAAAACGTCTTTATGGTTTTACGCTATGGGAATTCCCTCTCTCTTTTATGTCTAAATGCCATCCTGATCCTGAAAGCGCTAAGGATTGCCACACAGTGGCATACACTGTGACTGCTTGTCACCCCTGCAGGGGTAAAGAAAGTTGGTGAGTGTCTGCATGATTACAGCACGAGACACAAGCACCCGGGCACTGTAGATGCGTTTTGGATGTACCTGCCTATTTTAAACGCCAAGAAATTAAAAAGGACTGTTTAAAATCACCAATGCTACACTGAGCACAAGTCACGGTTTACCCTAATAAGCCAATTATATGTGTTTGATATTATTATTCTTAATGTCAAGAAATCTATAAGGATTATTTAAAATTATGAAAGCTGCACTGAGCACAAGTCACGTTTATTTCAATAAGTCAATTATATGTGTTTGAATTATATGTTTTTGATACCATATTGTTGCATGGAGCACAAGTCACTTTAATATATGCACTTCATTTAGATACCATTGTGATTATTCTATTCCCCAGTCCACATCCCCCCCCCCCCCCCTTCCCCCCTTCCTTTATCCTCACCACATAGAATGGATCACTTTTCATATGGTAATTAGTTCAAGTGTATAACTGGTCTCAGGTGATTTATCACATTAGAAGATTTATTTTTATTTTTATTTTATTTTTATTGGTACACGTTAATGAGGACAGCACCACACCCACATACCCACTCCTCATTCACCTTTAGTTCTCTCTACTTCGGTGGGGATTGCTTCTGTGGAGACAGCAGTCCAATATACTATTTAAGTATTTTATTTTATTCATTTACTCACTTATTTCTATATTATCCATTCCTGTTGCGCGGATTCACTATTACATTTTGCGAACCGGGGGGTGTTCCCTATTCAGCTCTAAGAGAATGTAAAGTCATAGTGGTTGAGATTTTATATCAGTAATAATTCAGTGTTGGTGATAATCCTGTGTGTGATATACAGTAGATCTATCCATACATTGTAGATCTGTAATACATTACAATGATGGAAATATGCTACACCAAGCACATAAAAGTATAAAAGCCACATAGAACATTGCTAAAGGTAATATTAACTCCTTTCCACTGGCTGCATGGTGGACCTTAACTCCGAGAGGTGGCATATATGCGTACCTAAAGATAAACAGAGCTGTGCCAAGAGTGCACTCCTGGCAAAGTTACTGCCGGCTAATGGAAAACTCCCATTCTCTACTAGCAATCAGCTAATGGAAAACTCCCATTCTCTACTAGCAATCAGGAGCTTTCTGATCAAGTCACCGTTGTGAGAGCTAATCACGTTGGTCACATGATCAGAAACCCTGCCCTACCTCGTGGCATCTGAAAGCTTTTAAAGGGCTGGGGGGGCGCCGGCTCCAAAGGGGGCGCATGTCCGGAGACGGACATGTCCCGCTGAAGATCCGTAACTCCCAGGATTCCATGGCCTCATAAAACGCCTACATGGCTCTTTCCTGACAGAACCCGACTCACTTACCTTCACAGAGGTACAGGGAACAAAAAATGGTACTCGGGGGTGCCCACCTTAAGAATAGTAATAAAAATACTAAAGATATTCAGCCCAGAGCTGTAACGAAAATGGCCCCCTTCTCCTCACACAAGCACAGGCAGCCTATGAGGAGACTGACTATGATTTTAATGACTCTGCACAGGATATGAAAGCAGACTCCATACATCCTTACATATTAAAACAATTTGAAAAGATGCTTCAGAAAGCAATAAGACCGACATCTGACCATATCACAAACAGTTTGACTAAAGAAATTTGTGAATTAGGTCAACGCACATCAGACCTAGAAAATAAAGTTGATGAAGTGGAAACAAACGTATAATCTCACATACACAAATTAGAGAATCTTAAGGAGGAAAACCTTACTCTAAATGCATGTTTAGAAGATTTTGAAAATAGAGTGCATCGTTCTAATTTGCGTATTCGTGGGATTCCTGAGGCAATCATTGATCTCCATTCCACTATAACTGCCTTATTCCAAGAGTAATGCCGCGTACACACGGTCGGACTTTTCGTCTACAAAAGTCCAACGGACGCCGACGGACTAAAGCTGGCTGGTAATCCGATCGTGTGTGGGCTTCTCCGGACTTTCAGCAGACTTTTTCAGCCTCAAATCCGACGGACTTTAGATTTGAAACATGCTTCAAATCTTTACGTCGTAACTACGACGGACCCCGAAATCCGCTCGTCTGTGTGCTAGTCCGACGGACAAAAACCCATGCTAGGGCAGCTATTGGCTACTGGCTATGAACTTCCTTATTTTAGTCCGGTGTACGTCATCACGTACGAATCCGTCGGACTTTTGTGTGGTCGTGTGTAGGCAAGTCCGTTCGTTAGAAAGTCTGCTGCAAGTCCGCCGAAAGTCCGCCGGAAGTCTGTCGGACAGGCTGTCGGACTTTTGTAGACGAAAAGTCCGACCGTGTGTACGCGGCATTACAGCCGTTAATCCCTGTTGAGCGTTTGGAGCTAGATAGGATTCACAGGGCTTTGACACCACACAAAGCTGAAGGGCCGCCTCGAGACATAATTCTGAAATTCCACTATTTTTGCACAAAAGAGCAACTTCTTGCTGCAGCACATGCAAAGGATTCTCTTACTTTCCAAGGAAATTCTTACCAAATCTTTGCTGATTTTTCTCCAATTACAGTTGCTAAAAGGTGTGTTTTGAAACCCCTTCTTCAAATTCTTCAGCAAAATCAGATATACCAATGGGGATTTCCGTTTTCAATATGTTTGACCCACTTAAGTTCCAAATATAGGTGCAAATCTGCTGATGAGCTGCAAAGTGTATTACAGGGTCTACATCTCTTGGACAGATCGCTTTCTTTTTCTGATAGTGCTCGCCGACATACTACTTATGATGCAAGTGAAGCATCCAATACCAAGGGAAACAGAGGCCAACACAGTCCCACTAAGCGTATTTGCTTCAATTCTCCTGACAGAGATCTTGCAGACACTATGGACTGAATGGACTGAGGATCTTTTTTTTTTCTCCTAGATCCTATTCTTTCCAAATGTTCTGACTTTTTGTAACCTAATGGTTACTGTTGGCATCTTTATCTCTAGTTTGTTCTTAATCAAACTGAAACATTTATTACTGAACTTTAAGCTTCTCCTACACCTCTTATAACTAGGAAATATACTTTATACATTATACTTTTTTATCCCTTTTCCCCCATCACACTCCCCCCCCCCCCTTTTTATCTCCCCATATCATAGATATAAGTGTAACCTAATACCTTCTCACATATAATCCAATAATCTTATATTTAGAATATTTGTTATTTTAGTTAGTTCTAAATATTATTTAAGGATATTCAAGAAAACTTTTTCAAATATAGAGATATCGGCCATTTATGTTCACTTTTTCTGTTAACAAATAAGTCCACGGACTTGGTATACAAACTAAAAAGTTATAATAAAATATAATAGGTGTCTAGCTATTTTTTCCCTCATCTTTCCCCAACCCCCACTCTCCCTTACCTACCCATAATTCCTATTTACTTCCATTTACTGAGTAAATATTAACTTTGGATGCTAGCACATTTTACTTTTTAGATGTTTAAAATTTTGGCTGCTGTGGTCCTGAGAGCTTGTCACTGCTCTCTTCCCCAACTCTATTCTCAGGTATTTCTCCTATTCGTTTTCTAGGAGGACTTCCTTGGATGGATTTTTGGCCTCTGGGTTGTATCTCCTACACACCCAGTATGTATTTGTATTTGTTACTTACATAATTTACTTACTATTAACCGTTTATATGACTCGTATTCCTGTTCTTCCTTCTACAATCTTTTCTATATTCTTCTATAGATCTTTGCTCCTCCCCGGGGTATGTGTGGCTATGCAATAAAATGTATGACTATATTGAGTTCATGATCTATCAATGATCCCCTTAAATTTATTACTTTAAATGTACAGGGCCTCAACATACCACAAAAGCATACTAAAGTATTTTGCTCCCTAGCTTTAACAAAAGCGCTTATTGTATGTCTCCAAAAGACCCATTTTACTAAAATGTCAACACCTAAATATTTTGACTCTTTGTATCCTCAAGCTTTCACGTCTTCTGCTTAGACAAGACGAGGAGTATTGGTGGCATTTCATCGTACAACACCTTTTTCCCTCCAGGCAGAGATTAAAGATCCTGAAGGGCGATAACCCATACTTACCGGGTATCTATCTGACTCACCAATCACAGTAGTATTATGCTCCTAACAAAACTCCAGTATCTTTCCTTTCCCATTAATTCAGGTGGTCGAAACTCCTTTATCCATTTCTAGACAAATCCCCAATTCCCATTACCTCAATTCCCCGGAAACATGCATTTCAGCAATTACTCGAGCAACATACTCTATTAGACACTTGACTTGAAACGAATCCTGCAAAATGTCAATTCACCTTCTATTCTCATCCTCATAACTCATTCTCTCAAATTGATCACATATTATTTACCATAGGTATGACCCCTGAACTTCTCTCCACATCCATTATTCCTTTCACATGGACTGACCATAGCGCAGTGCTAACCACATTTACCTAATGTAAATGTAAAACCTCTAATCCCTAAGGCACACGACCCCACATGGCAGATTAATAACTCCATTCTATTCTACCCATCTCATTCCGCAGATTCGGAAAAAGCTTTAAAAGAATATCTGGCCTATAACGCGAATCCTGATATTTCTATTTTAACACTATGGGAGGCACATAAACCTGTACTTTGTGGAGCATGTATTCAACAATTCTCTTTTCTTAAAAAAGAAAAACATCTGCTGCAGCAAAAACGGAAGACTAAATCTAATTCTTCCCATGCGCTCTTTCAATCAAATCCTACTCCCGCTACACAATTAGATAGCTCACAATTAGATAAAGCACGTCATGATCTTGATCTTTTTCTCTCAAAATCTCCTGAAAAATTGTTATGTAAATCTAGGCATTCATTTTACTTTAAAGCCAGTAAACCTACTACACTCCTAGCTTGAGCCCTTAAAAAGTCTATTCACTCCTCCAAACCAATACGTCTGAAACTGTCACAAGATGCATACACCAGTAATCCTGTGAAAATTCTTCACTCTTTTCAAAAACATTTCGCTTCTTTATATAAAAGAGCGGAACCCCTAGATCAAGCTTCTGCAGATTCATTCTTTTCACATACCACATTCCCGTTTATCCCCTTGGCCCAATGAGATAGCATTGAAAATCCCATAACCACTAGTGAAATTAATATAGCTATTAAATCCCTTAAACTAAATAAACGCCCAGGCCCAGATGGCTTTTCAGCCATGTATTATAAAAAGCTTTCTCATATCCTAACTCCATTATTTACCAAAGCCCTTAATTCTCTTCTTGCTGGACACTCTTTTTGACCTAATGCTAATGGGGCATACACACGGTCGGACTTTTTGTCTACAAAAGTCCGACAGCCTGTCTGACAGACTTTCGACAGACTTTCGACGGACTTTTGGCGGACTTTAAACGGACTTTCTAACGACCGGACTTGCTTACACATGATCACACCAAAGTCCGACGGATTTGTACGTGATGACGTACACCGGACTAAAATAAGGAAGTTGATAGCCAGTAGCCAATAGCTGTCCTAGCGTCGGTTTTTGTCCGTTGGACAAGCATACAGATGAGCGGATTTCTGGGTCCGGCGGAGTTACGACGTAAAGATTTGAAGCAAGTTCCAAATCTAAAGTCTGTCAGATTTGCAACTGAAAAAGTCGGCTGAAAGTCCGGGGAAGCCCACACACAATCGGATTGTCCACCGGATTTGGTCCATTGGCGTCCGTCGGACTTTTGTAGCCGAAAAGTCCGACCATGTGTACGCCCCATAACAGCAATTATTTCAATGATTCCCAACCCAAATTCAGATGAAACATCTTGCTCCCAACTATAAACCTATTTTCCTACTTAATTTAGACATTAAACTCTTAGGGAAAGTCTTAACAACACTTTTAAACAATATATTAGGTTCTTTAATACATAGAGATCAAGTAGGCTTTATCCCAAGGCGTCAATCAGGAGATAATATACGTAGAGCAACATTACTAATACATGCTGCCAAAAAAAGACAAATTCCTCTTTGCCTCTTATCCTTAGATGTCAAAAAAGCATTTGACACGGTCTCGTGGCCATACCTTCATTATGTCCTACAACGCTGGGGATTTGGTCCCCATTTCCTTAGTTGGACCTCATCATTATAATAAAATCCCAAAGCCTATGTAAAATATGCAGGATACAAATCTAATTTATTCAATATCAATAGTGGAACTCATCAAGGTTGCCCACTTTCTCCACATTTATTTGTCCTCGTCATCGAACCTCTTGCTCAATCAATTCACTCTGACCCTTCTATTAAAGACCTTGAATTAGCTGGACATCAACATAAAATTTGTTTATTTGCTGATGACATTTTAATTTTTATGTCCTCTCCTCATATTTCCACTCCCAACCTAATCCAGAAACTAGATCATTTTGCTCACATATCAGGTGTAATCATTAACCTTCAAAATTCTTTGGCACTTAATATTTCCCTATCTCCTTCATAAGTACAACAAGCACAGACATCTCTTCCCTTCTCGTGGTCCACTACTCGCCTTTTTTTATCTAGGAGTCACTCTTATGCCCTGTACACACAGTCGGAGTTTCCGACGGAAAATGTGCGATCGGAGCGTGTTGTCAGAAATTCCGACCGTGTGTGGGCTCCATTGGACATTTTCCATCAGATTTTCCGACACACAAAGTTTGAGAGCAGGCTATAAAATTTTCCGACAACAAAATCCGATCGCGTCAATTCCGACCGTGTGTGGCCTGTTCCGACGCATAAAGTGCCACGCATGCTCAGAAGAAATTCTGAGATGGAACAGCTGGTAAAATTAGCGTTCGGAATGGATACAGCACTTTCGTCAGGCTGCACTGTTTAAAATTGTTTAATACAGCGCACTCTCTTCTTCTTTATAATGCTAGAAGAATGAAGTAGTTTTGCTGCTGATATTCACACAGAGTTCTCACAAACTTCTTTCTTTATTATTTATCGTGATTTCATCAATATATTTTGATTTGTCACATCTGACAAAAAAGATATATATATATATATATATTTTTTGGTTTGTATTGTTTTCAAGCCTGATCGTGTTTTTAATTTTTTTTATTTTTTGATTTTACATCCTGAATATTTTTGGGTGTGTTTTGTGTGTCAAGTTACCACAACACCATTATTATCTTGTATTATTTAATCTCAAGAAGGTTGCTTGGTGTTGGTGTCTCTTGTTAATTTCACATTGTATTTTTGAAATGTACCTGCCTCCTCCATTTTGATGGAAAACACACATAGGCAATTATAATTGAAACACAAAATCCTTTATTAAGGGATCAGAACCAAACAAAGAGGGAGGCAACGCTGGAGAAACAGCAGAAATTGGCGAAACCTTTGGCCCCCAGGGCACACATCAATTATTTTACTGCAAAATTGGTGGCCTGAGGAGTCCATATCTAAGGGAGTGCAATCTGGTCCAGAAGTCCAAGAGATCCTGAACAGCAGCAGATGACATGTATGTCCCCAGGCTGTGGTCATACAAGAGCCTGCATCTTTTGTCAGACCAGACTGAACCCAGGTCGTCACTCTCTGGTCTTCCTCCCATGCTTCCTTCCAAGCCGTGGCTCTGGTGGTGGAGTTGTGGCAGGAGGAGGAGGATGGTCCAACTCACACAGGTGGGTTTTGTGTGTGATTTCGCCCCTCACCCCTTTAGTTAGTGTTTTGTAAAGAAGGTCCTCACACATCAGGCGTTGACCCTCCTGCATGCCCTGCAGTTTTGTGGCAGCCATGCAGGCAAAGGCCTCTTCAGGAATGGGTAAGGCTCTGAGGGACACAGAAGCCTCCTGAATCAGCCTGAGTGCTGAATCCTGCACGTTACTTCCCTTAGTGGGTCTTTTGGTTGGAAGGCGGAGGGGAGGAACCTGCAGTTCTGTCAGGCTCCTACTTGGCCCGGCCTTCTCCTGGCTGCCACTTAGCCCCGCCTCCTCCTGGCTGCCAATAACCTCCGCCTCCTCCTGGCTGCCACATTCCACAGCCTCCTCCTGTGTGCCACATTCCAGAGCCTCGTCCTGGCTGAGGTCTTCCTGTGTATGAAAAAGGGACATCGTTTTAGTTTTTTATTCATCAATCACACACAATTTTCACCTCATGACTGTTGCAAATTGAATGTTAAGAAATATAACTGATGATCATTCTGAGCCCAGCATTTTTCATTCTTGTCCCAATAATTTTTGCCCACTACTGTCTATTGATATGTAAAACACTTTATTAAATCAGCAATTAGTGATCAATAATAACATCTAGTAAACATCATTTATTTATTGACCAGAAATCTGTAGAAGAATGCTATACCTGGCTCCAGCTGGGCTCCTCCACTTCTTCCTGACTGGAAGTCCCAGGTTGGACATCGGAAGCCTCAACTGGGGTGGAAGATAGGGTGAAGGAAGAGTGGAAGGAAGAGTGGAGAGGGATTTCCTGACTCCAGTCTGGTCTGACAGAAACCACAGTCTCTCATAGTACCACAGCCTGGGGACATAAATGTCATCTGCTGCAGCTCCTGATCTCTGGGAATCCGTGACCTTCTTGCGCTCCCTAAGATAAGTGCTCCTCGGGCCACCAATTTTGGCTTTTAAATAGGGGATGGTTGTGGGGACCACCGGCTTCACCAACTCCAGCAGTTTCTCCAGTGCTGCCTGCCTCTTTTGTTTATTGTTGTATTGGGGGTGTTTCACCTGCCACAGACAGGGCAGCTCCCTGTATTTGTCTATGAACAGGGGAAGGAAGTTGTGGTCATTGAAGCCATCCATTTTATCTGCAAGACACAACACAAGACAAACCCTAATGTCAGGCGAAACTCTCCTAATCTTGTTACAATATAGGCCTCAATCTAGAAGCAGTATAGGCCCAAGTTTAGATCTTACCTTCATTATCACGATCGGCACCTCTGATACTCCTTCCTCCGCTCACAGATCGTAGGTACTACGCACGCGTGTTACGGTTTATATATATTGCGCATGCGTGAAACTCCGCCCGCCCCTGACGTTCATTCTAGTCTATTCCCCACCCCTTCTCGTTCAGCGCAGTGGGGGAAGAGCACATGGTGGAGACACAGCAGGTGCGTGCTAATTACAGCAATGAGGAGGAGGAGGAAAGAATTGACTATGACGGGAAGTATGGACCTTACCCCAACCCCAATGTCAGAAAGGCCAAAATCATGGGGAAAGTGGTCAAAAGTCTGCAGAAGAATTTCGGGGGGAACGGCGATCCAAGGATCAACTCAGGAAGCGGTGGTCGGACCTCAAATTAAGGGAGCACGAGCAGTACAGAAGGATCAGGAGAATGCTGCAAAAAAGTAAGTAGTTGTCCTGTGTTCCTAATCTTGATTTTTTTTACGTTTGTGCTGCTCCATGTTCCTTTCTTTATACTGTTGTACAGTTTAAAATGGCAACACTCATGTTCATGGGCACATTGTTCGTATGAAACATTGTTCGTTCGGCCTATAAAACACCAATGTTTTGGCCATACGCATTTGAATACATTTTTTCTAGCCTACTTCTCTTAAAATAATTTTGTTGTCTAGATGGGTTTGTAACTAGAATGTAATGCAAACTAGATTCTGTGTAAGGAGAGGACACTCAGCAGCAGTTTACACATCTAGACACTGGAGCACTAGTGTGGGACACAAGAACACCCTTTTTATTAGGGGGCCCCACACAGGTGCTCCAGTGTATACTATAGGGGTGACTCCATCTGTGAAACTTGTACAAAACAGGTAAGTATTCAAGCTTAATAAAAACTGAGGATGACCAGGAAAAATATGGTGCCCACACCTGTCCTTCCACCACTGCGCCTAGGATAATCAATCACTAGTGAGCTGCCACTTAAAAAAAACAAAATATTTAAACTGAAAACACCCTATGGATGACTAGTGGTGCTATATTTCTAACAAATAGAGTGATATAAGCAATCAATACACTCTAACAAAGATATGATAGAATAGTGTATGGTGTAATAAACCAAAATGTATGTGTTAGATACGATTTATAACTATATAACTAAAGTGCTGAATAATATGTACAAAAAAATATATAATATTAAAAGGTGAACATTATTGGATGATACATTTCAAAAAATGACATAAATTGACATAGTGAAGAAAAATAATCAGCCTTAGTGACTAGGCTTCAGCATATTCTTGAAACGAAAAGCCAGATGAAAGCAAACGATAGTGAAAAGTCCACAATATATGTGTAATGGTGAATTAACATTTAAAAGGTTTAATCACAAACTGAAACTAAAACCATTGCACTCACATGATCCATAAAAACAATGGGCATGACACTTCACAGCATATCACAGCAGGCAGGATAAATGTAGTCACAGCACTTCACAGCAAGCAGGATAATGTGGTAACACATGTAGCGAAAATAACGACACTAGAAGCACTAAATGGTCACGGCGGACCCAGGGAGTGTGGAGTATGGATGCCTGCAGATCACCTCACTATCGTTTGCTTTCATCTGGCTTTTCGTTTCAAGAATATGCTGAAGCCTAGTCACTAAGGCTGATTATTTTTGTTCACTATGTCAATTTATGTCATTTTTTGAAATGTATCATCCAATAATGTTCACCTTTTAATATTATATATTTTTTTGTACATATTATTCAGCACTTTAGTTATATAGGAAATCGTATCTAACACATACATTTTGGTTTATTACACCATACACTATTCTATCATATCTTTGTTAGAGTGTATTGATTGCTTATATCACTCTGTTTGTTAGAAATATAGCGCCACTAGTCATCCATAGGGTGTTTTCAGTTTAAATAAAGTATTCAAGCTTGACAAAGGAAAAAAATATTTCTTCATCTTGGAACTCTGCCAAAAGAGACAATTGTACCCCACTTCCAAGCAATGTTTCATATTCCTATTTCTGTCATCAAATATCTGTGTGCTAAGTATACCTATAGAAAAGACTCGGAGGACACCACTCAGCAGAAGAGACAACAGACCCCCCACTTCATGAAGAAGGTGAAATCGCCCAAAGCCAACAGGAGGACGAGGGGGACGTGGTGGAAATAGTCACCACAACAGGTGAGTGTCTGCGACCACAGGCTCAGGGAAAAGATGGATGCCGGCATATTTATAATACATGGTGTGTTTTTGTTTCTCTATTTTTAGGTGATCATGATGTTGTGGATACAAGTCATTTCACCAGTGAAAGTGCACAGATCCTGATCGGGGAGGTAATGGGGTGTAATAGGGACTTGGAAAACATCCAGAAAAACATCAATGATGTTAAAAACCAAATGAAGAACATCATTGATGTTTTAGGGAGAGTTTAAAACACCTCCAAATCCCTTCCTTTTTTGTGGTATTTGTAATTTTAAAATTTTTATAATTTTTTGCCATTTTATAGAAAAGCCAAATTTTGAAGATGCACACAGTGTGTCAACATGTGCTATCTGCCATCACAGGAGAACAATGTAGGTGTTTTGTGGGTGCAACCCCTTCTTCAATAATAAAGTAGCTGTGAGGAAGGGGTTGCACCCACAAAACACGTCCCTTGATCCCCCGTGATGGCAGCTAGCACATGTTAACATTCGGCAATTTGTGTGCATCTTCAAAATGTGGCTTTTCCAGGGGTGGCATCACCCGATCTGAACGCAATATCAAACACAGTTTATAAATACTCATGTCTGATATTGCCTTCAATTTATACAAAAGTTGAACTTTGTAAGTTTCAGATTTGTGTATTTCTTGTTTGTTTGAAACATGCCTGTTTTACTTTAAATGGACACTTCTACTTTTATTAATGTGACCCAAAAAATTGTTATACAACAAACATGTTGGTTTGTTTTAAAAACCTTTTATAAATGCACATGTGATTGTGCTGGTATTAAAAAGATTGATACTCAAGAATGTGTGGATTATTGTTTCAATGCTCCTAAAATTTTGTTAAGGTAAAATTGGTGTTTTCAGTGACAATGGGGGTTATTTCTTGAGGGCAAATCCACTTTGCACTACAAGTGCACTTTCAGTGCTGGCTCAAGTGCACTTGTAGTGCAAAGTGTATTTTCCTTTAGTAAATAACACCCAACAGTGCTTTTTAAGGTTACACAATCACAACATTTTCAGGACTCCCCACATTTCTGTCAGGGTCAGCTAAAAGAAACACAAGCAGTAAATGTCAGCAAAGATTTTAGTAGTTACATTTTTTTTATTTGAAAAATGTATCAGACATTGTCTGGCATATTGATGGCCCCCCTACCCGCAAAGTAATCAAGGCATCTAAGATGGACGTCGCGGGTACTCGGGGGGGCAAGCCAGGACGGCCAGTTTCAAGCACCTTCAGGGTTGGTTCATTTACTTGAATTCCGGCCTCAGTCCCATCTGAGGCAGCATAGTTGGCAGAATTTTGCCTTAAAAAGTTGTGTAGAACACAGCACGCCAGGATGATATAATTCAGTTTATACTCCGCCATACGTATGGGTGTAAGAAATAGGCAGAACCGGCTGGTCATGATTCCAAACGTGTTCTCCACCACTCTTCTGGCTCTGGCCAGCCGGTAATTAAAAACTCTCTGGTCCGGGGTGAGGGTCCTAATCGGGAATGGCCGCATAAGATGGCCCCCCAGCGCAAACGCTTCATCAGCAACGAAGACGAACGGGAGTCCTTCCACATTGTCTTCTGGAGGTGGCAAGTCCAAGCTGCCATTCTGGAGACGCCTGTAGAACTCCGTCTGGGCGATGACTCCACCATCGGACATCCGGCCATTCTTCCCCACGTCCACATACAGGAACTCATAAGTAGCCGACACCACTGCCAACATCACAATACTACTGAACCCCTTATAATTATAATAGTATGACCCCGAGTTGGGTGGTGGGACGATGTGGATGTGTTTCTCATCAATTCCCCCTCCGCAGTTAGGAAAGTCCCACCGCTGGGCAAAGTGGGAGGCCACAATCTGCCATTCCTGTCGGTTGGAAGGAAACTGTGGAGTCAAAGAAGAAAAAGAAATTAATCATTTTGCACATAAACAGGGAAAGCAGATTAGACACAAACATTCTTGGCCAACATCAGTATAACATTTATTTTAGGGAGTATTTAAAGACAAAGGTATAAGGTCCACCTATCAGATGTCTCCCCCCCCCCCCCCATGGGCCATTTGTAAAATTTTATGGGGGGGAGATGTTTTGGACAGGTAACCCTCTCCACTTCATTGAGAGATGAATGCCTAAATAATGTATATTACTTTGGCCAGCCCCTCCTTACTTTACACTATTGGCAGCCCACTGGACAGGTAAGAAGTGTAATAATACAAAGAGATAAATACACACTGTACACATTTTAGCACATTTTTACATTCTGCTATTACCTATCAAGATAATAATAGGATACAAAAACTTTAAACAGTACCATTTGAAAGTATTCAGGCAGGCCCTTGCACTACATGCTTTGGGGAATTCATCCATAAATATGACCACAAAAGAGGTGGGTATAGTCTGTATGGGTTTGGCAAAGTCAGCAGATAGAGGATTGTTATCAGCTGAGTTACAGTACCTGACCGCGAGATTGTGTTTCCAGCGCGATACCATCGCGCTGGTTCTCGGCGACAGGGTACTGTGAATGTCGCGCTGGCTCGCTCATCGGGAAAGGAAAACTTTGTTTTCCTTCCGCGATGAGTGACAGGCAGTGCTGACAGCTGTCTGGTATGAATCCTGAGGCAGGAACACCGCGCCAAATTTTAAATGAAAAAACCGGCGTGGGTTCCCCCCTCGGAGGCATACCAGGCCCTTAGGTCTGGCATGGATTGTAAGGGGAACCCCCTATGCCGAAAAATCGGCGTGGGGGTCCCCCCCAAATCCATACCAGACCCTTATCCGAGCATGCAGCCCGGCCAGCCAGGAAAGGGGGTGGGGACGAGCGAGCGCCCCCCCCCCCTCCTGAGCCGTACCAGGCCGCATGCCCTCAACATGGGGGGGTGAACGCCTTGGGGGAGGGGGGCGCCCTGCGGCCCCCCCACCCCAAAGCACCTTGTCCCCATGTTGATGAGGACAAGGGCCTCTTCCCGACAACCCTGGCCGTTGGTTGTCGGGGTCTGCGGGCGGGGGGCTTATCGGAATCCGGGAGCCCCCCTTAATAAGGGGGCCCCCAGATCCCGGCCCCCCACCCTGTGTGAATGAGTTTGGGGTACATGGTACCCCTACCCATTCACCTAGGGAAAAGTGTCAATATAAAAAACACACAGTACACAGGTTTTAAGAGTAATTTATTAGTCAGCTCTGGGGGTCTTCTTCCGACTTCGGGGGGTCCCCTTCCGACTTTTCCCGGTGTTCGGCCTCTTCTCCCGGTGTTCGGCCTCTTCTCCCGGGCCCCACCGCTATCTTCTTCCAGCTCTATTGCCAGCGAGGGGCCCGGTCTGCTGCCGCTGTCTTGTCGCCGCTGTCTTGCCGCCGCTGTCTTGTCGCCGCTGTCTCGCCGCTTCTTCTCTTCTTTTCTTCTTCCCCGATGTTGACACGACGCTCTCTCCGACTCGAATGCTGTGTGCGAGCTGCGGAGCCATTTATATAGGCGGTAACCCCGCCCCCTTACGACGTCATGGTCCCAGCATGCGCAGGGACTCTGGGGTCACGCCCCCTTATGACGCCAGAGTCCCTGCGCATGCTGGGACCATGACGTCGTAAGGGGGCGGGGTTACCGCCTATATAAATGGCTCCGCAGCTCGCACACAGCATTCGAGTCGGAGAGAGCGTCGTGTCAACATCGGGGAAGAAGAAAAGAAGAGAAGAAGCGGCAAGACAGCGGCGGCGAGACAGCGGCGGCGAGACAGCGGCGACAAGACAGCGGCAGCAGACCGGGCCCCTCGCTGGCAATAGAGCTGGAAGAAGATAGCGGTGGGGCCCGGGAGAAGAGGCCGAACACCGGGAGAAGTCGGAAGGGGACCCCCCGAAGTCGGAAGAAGACCCCCCGGAGCTGACTAATAAATTACTTTTAAAACCTGTGTACTGTGTGTTTTTTATATTGACACTTTTCCCTAGGTGAATGGGTAGGGGTACCATGTACCCCAAACTCATTCACACAGGGTGGGGGGCCGGGATCTGGGGGCCCCCTTATTAAGGGGGGCTCCCGGATTCCGATAAGCCCCCCGCCCGCAGACCCCGACAACCAACGGCCAGGGTTGTCGGGAAGAGGCCCTTGTCCTCATCAACATGGGGACAAGGTGCTTTGGGGTGGGGGGGCCGCAGGGCGCCCCCCTCCCCCAAGGCACCCACCCCCCATGTTGAGGGCATGCGGCCTGGTACGGCTCAGGAGGGGGGGGGGCCGCTCGCTCGTCCCCACCCCCTTTCCTGGCCGGCCGGGCTGCATGCTCGGATAAGGGTCTGGTATGGATTTGGGGGGGACCCCCACGCCGATTTTTCGGCATAGGGGGTTCCCCTTACAATCCATGCCAGACCTAAGGGCCTGGTATGCCTCCGAGGGGGGAACCCACGCCGGTTTTTTCATTTAAAATTTGGCGCGGTGTTCCCGCCTCAGGATTCATACCAGACAGCTGTCAGCACTGCCTGTCACTCATCGCGGAAGGAAAACAAAGTTTTCCTTTCGCGATGAGTGAGCCATCTCGGCGCTGGCCCCTGCGACGGGGCTCGTAGGTGTCAAATCTCGCCGAGAAGTGCGGCGAGATTGACACAATATCGCGGTCACCTACTGTAGCAGTTGGGGGGAGGGAGGGTTCCAAATGATTTTGGGACACCAAAAAAAAGCCTCTGCCACTCTGCCTGAATTTAAAGCACAAATCACATTTTTACAAATTTTAGGGGGTGTTTGGGGTAAAGCACTACTATGGAGCTGACAAAATACATTGTTAAGTGACTAGACGAGGTGAATATAGGACCAGGAGAGCATGCTTGGGAGGTAAGTGAAGGCAAATATGTATGAAGGACAAAAAAAGTTGTTAAAAAAAACAGCATGCATGAGGACAAAGGGGACATTCACAGCATATTACAATCATGGTAATTCAGGAATGAGGAAAGAAATACAATATATTAACAAACATTATATACAATAAAATGTGATGTTAAAGAATAAATCTTACCTTAATATACTCCTTCTGCAGGACCTGAATGATGGCAGAACAGGTCTCTGGGATAATGATCCGCAGAGCCTGGGGGGGAGATGCCTGTCGAGAACTTGAGGTCCTGCAGGCTTCTCCCCGTCGCCAAGTACTGCAGGGTGGCGACGAGCCTCTGCTCTGGAGTGATGGCTTGCCTCATGTAGGTATCCTGCCTGCTAATATAAGGGGTCAGCAAAGCCAACAAACGGTGAAATATGGGGTCCGTCATCCGGAGAAAGTTCCTGAAATCATCAGGATTATTCTCACGGATCTCACGGAGCAAAGGCATATGACAGAACTGGTCACGCTGGAGCAACCAATTCTTGGTCCATGAACTCCTCCCCACCCTGTTCATGGACTGGACTTGTGTCAAGGTAAGGACCCCAACACCAAGCCCCCGCACAGCACGAACTCTACGAGGAGTATGTATACGCAACATGGCTAGAAAATGGTCGGCTGCTCAGAACAAAGTAACAGAACGCACTGAAGAACAGCAAGGCGTGTGAATAGTGAACCGAAAAACAGCAACGAGTGGACAAGAACGCACTGAATAATCAAATACGAACTCACTGCACACACTGAAGAGCAGATACAAACCCACAAGCACAAACTGAACAGCAGAAAACCATCTGAAAACCAACTAAAAAAGCGCAAATCGTCTCTCACCAAACTATTACTAACACAAGATTAGCAAAAGGAGTCCAAAGGGTGCCGCACTTGGTTCTGAACTGCCCTTTTATAGTCTCGTCGTAGGTGGTGTACGTGACTGCGTTCTTGCCGATTGGAAATTCCGACAACTTTGTGCGACCGTGTGTATGCAAAACAAGTTTGAGCCAACATCCGTCAGAAAAAATCCATGGATTTTGTTGTCGGAATGTCCGATCAATGTCCGATCGTGTGTACAGGGCATTACACCCAATATTACTGAACTCTTCTCAGCCAATTTCCCACCTATTTTACGTCACATTACTTCTTTATTAACACAATGGTCTTCTCTCCCCATATCCTGGATAGGTAAAATGAACATTATTAAAATGACTATATTACCCAAAATCCTTTATCTTTTCTGGGTTATGCCTATCTCTGTTCCGGCGTACTTTTTAAGAATATTGCAGCGTAAAATAACTAAGTTTGTTTGGGGCTATGCAAAACTCTGTTTACCTAATCATACATTCTACCTTCCAAAATGTAAAGGTGGTCTCAAATTTCCTAATCTAGCTACCTATTATTATGTGGCCCATCTGGCACAAATAACTAAATACCAAGCAACCTCTGAAATCCCACTATGGGTAACCCCAGAGTCAATAGATTGCGATCCGCTATCTATTTCTTTATGGCTGCGATGATCATAAAACAATCACTAATCCTGTTACCAAACATTCGCTTACTATTTGGAATAGATTTAAATCAACAAACAGCCTACAATATCCACATATTCCACTTTTATCATTCATTAAAAATCCCCTTTTCTACCCTGCCTGGACCTTTCCTAAATCCTTTAAAGCCTGGACCACTTCTAAATTAACTTGACTACATGATCTGATATCCTTGACTTCCTTTATACCGTTTCCTGACTTATGTGAAAGACATGGACTTCCAAACTCAGAACTATTTAGATATCTACAAATAAAAAAAATTTTTTACACCCCATATCCAAGGAAAATATACACTTGATAAATTATCAATGTTGTGAAAGCATATGAAAAATGATCCCCATGCAAAAGGACTTATTTCGACCCTCTATGCCCAACTCGTTACTAAACTTGATTCTGATTAGGGATGAGCCGAACACCCCCCGGTTCGGTTCGCACCAGAACCCGCGAACGGACCGAAAGTTCGCACGAACGTTAGAACCCCATTGACGTCTATGGGACTCGAACGTTCGAAATCAAAAGTGCTCATTTTAAAGGCTAATTTGCATGGTATTGTCCTAAAAAGGGTTTGGGGACCCGGGTCCTACCCCAGGGGACATGTATCAATGCAAAAAAAACTTTTAAAAACGGCCGTTTTTTCGGGAGCAGTGATTTTAATGATGCTTAAAGTAAAAAAAAAAAGTGAAATATTCCTTTAAATATCGTACCTGGGGGGTGTCTATAGTATGCCTGTAAAGTGACGCGTGTTTCCCATGTTTAGAACAGTCCCTGCACCAAATGTCATTTTTAAAGGAAAAAATCTCATTTAAAACTGCTTGCGGGTTTAATGTCATGTCGGGTCATGGCAATATGGATGAAAATCAGTGAGACAAACGGCATGGGTACCCCCCAGTCCATTACCAGGCCCTTTGGGTCTTGTATGGATATTAAGGGGAACCCCGCACCCAAATTAAAATAAGGAAAGGTGTGGGGCCACCAGGCCCTATATACTCTGAACAGCAGTGCAAACAAGACAGGGACTGTAGGTTTGTTGTTAAGTAGAATCTGTTTGTAATTTTGAACATTTTTAACGTGTTTAGCTCCAGCCAAAAAATCTTTTCTAAGCTTTTTGGAAAACATAGGGAAGGGTTATCACCCCTGTGACATTTGTTTTGCTGTCTTTCCTCCTCTTCAGAAGATTTCACCTCACTTTTTTGTCCCAATGAAAAATGTTTTTTGAAAATTTGTTTTTTTTTGTGGAACAAGGATTGGAAAGCATCAGTGGAAAGGAGAAATTGTTTTCCCATATTAACTCTTACAGGAGAGAATTTCCCTTCCTAGGGGTAGATTTCATCTCACTTCCTGTTGTCTCCTTCCGTTTGCAAGTAGGAGTCATTTGTAAGTTAGATGTTTGAAAGTAGGGTCCTGCCCTATATACTCAGCAGAAATTTGGGCCTTAGGTATTGCTGTGGCCACAACACTGTAAGCCCTCACAGGGCCCTGCTGTGAAATATTAGATCAAGAATTGTAATTACATGCCCCTGTTGAACAGGAGCTGAAAAATTAGGCCTTAGGCACTGGTGCTGGTGCCACAACACTGCAACCCCTCACAGACACTCTAGTTGGAACGCAGGAATGAGCCCTGCTGCAAAGTATTGCTTCAAAAATTGTAATTACACGCCCCTGTTAGACAGGGGCAGAAAAATTGGGCCTTAGGCACTGGTGCTGGTGCCACAACACTGCAACCCCTCACAGACACTCTAGTTGGAACGCAGGAACGAGCCCTGCTGCAAAGTATTGCTTCAAAAATTGTAATTACACGCCCCTGTTAGACAGGGGCAGAAAAATTGGGCCTTAGGCACTGGTGCTGGTGCCACAACACTGCAACCCCTCACAGACACTCTAGTTGGAACGCAGGAACGAGCCCTGCTGCAAAGTATTGCATCAAAAATTGTAATTACACGCCCCTGTTAGACAGGGGCAGAAAAATTGGGCCTTAGGCACTGGTGCTGGTGCCACAACACTGCAACCCCTCACAGACACTCTAGTTGGAATGCAGGAACGAGCCCTGCTGCAAAGTATTACATCAAAAATTGTAATTACACGCCCCTGTTAAACAGGGGCTGAAAAATTGTGCCTTAGGCACTGGTGGTGGCGCCCAGAACCAAAAATGTTCTTACAAGCTATCAGCGTGATGATTGAGGAGGAAGAGGATAATTACTCAGGGATAGTCACTCAGCATCAGCATAGGCAGTCTTTGAAGGGATCTGAGATTTCAAAAAAAATTATTCGGTTACATCAGCATCAGGTGCTTGGTAGCTGGTGGTGATCCAAGACTCATTCATTTTTATGAAGGTCAGCCGATCGACCGAGTCGGTGGACAGACGCACCCTGTGATCGGTTACCACGCCTCCAGCAGCACTGAATGTGCGTTCCGAAAGAACGCTGGATGCAGGACAGGCCAGTAGCTCAATTGCATACTGTGCAAGCTCTGGCCAGTGATCCATCCTCAAGACCCAGTAACCCAGAGGATTTTCGGTGGGAAAGGTGTCCAAGTCTGATCTTGCCCCTAGGTATTCCTGCACCATATAAAACAGACGCTGGCGATGGTTGCTGGAACCAATCATACCTTGGGGCTGCGGACCAAAAAATTGTCTGAACGCATCGGTCAGACGGCCACCTTCTCCACCGCTCCTTCTTTGACTGACCGAAGCCTCAGCAACACGTTGTCCAGAAACAGGAGTTTGTAACCTCCCAGTCTCTGGGAACGCGTTGCACAGACCTTTCTGCAAGGCCTCCCGAAGATGTTTCATCCTCTGCTCCCTCTGCGATGGCAAGATAAGGTCCGCAACCTTACCCTTGTAACATGGATCAAGGAGGGTTGCCCCAGCCAGTATTGGTCCTTCTCCTTGATACCACGAATACGAGAATCCTTACGCAGGCTTTGCAGGATCAGGGAGGCCATGCAGCGTAGGTTTGCTGAGGCATTCGGTCCGGAGTCCTCTGGGTCACTAAGAACGACATGGTCCGCAGCCACCTCCTCCCAGCCACGTACAAGTCCATGTGTTTCTTGGGACTGATCCCTTAAAGACTGCTGCTGATGCTGAGTGCCAGGCTCCACCTCCATACTGACACAATCTTCCTCCTCCTCCTCTTCCTCCTCGTCCTCTTCCTGTGTGATCGGCGGGCACGCAGGAACACTGTCTGGATAAAGGGGGCCTTGAGAGCTAAGGAAGTCCTCCTCTTCCTGCCTCTGTTCTGCCTCAAGTGCCCTGTCCATTATTCCACGCAGCGTGTGCTCCAACAGGTGGACAAGGGGGACAGTGTCACTGATGCATGCACTGTCACTGCTCACCATCCTCGTGGCCTCCTCGAATGGTGACAGGACAGTGCATGCATCCCTGATCATGGCCCACTGGCGTGGGGAAAAAAAACCAAGCTCCCCTGACCCTGTCCTGGTGCCATAGTCGCACAGGTACTCATTGATGGCCCTCTGCTGCGTGTGCAGCCGCTGCAGCATGGCCAACGTTGAGTTCCACCTGGTGGGCATGTCACAGATTAGGCGGTTCTTGGGCAGGTTAAACTCCTTTTGGAGGTCCGTCAGCCGAGCACTGGCATTATATGACCGGCGGAAATGCACACAGACTTTCCTGGCCTGCCTCAGGACATCCTGTAAGCCCGGGTACCTGCCCAAGAACCGCTGCACCACCAAGTTAAGGACGTGAGCCAAACAGGGCACATGGGTCATTTGTCCCTGTCGGAGGGCAGAGAGGAGGTTGGTGCCATTGTCGCAAACCACCATTCCTGCCTTAAGTTGGCGTGGCGTCAACCACCTCTGAACCTGCCCCTGCAGAGCTGACAAAACCTCTGCCCCAGTGTGGCTCCTGTCCCCCCAAGCACACCAGCTCAAGCACCGCATGGCATCTTTTGGCCTGCGTACTTGCGTAGCCCCTTGAACGCCTACGGAGCACCGCTGGTTCCGAGGAAGAGGCCATAGAGGAAGAAGAAGAGGAGGGGGTGGAGGAGAGAGGTGTGTCACAATCAGCATTTTGGAGGCGTGGTGGCGGAACAACCTCCAACACTACTGCACCTTGTCCTGCATCCTTCCCAGCTGCCAGCAGAGTCACCCAATGCGCCGTGAAACTTAGGTAACGTCCCTGTCCATGCCTGCTGGACCATGAGTCAGCGGTAATATGCACCTTACCGCTGACCGCCCTGTCCAGCGAGGCATGGACATTGCCTTCCACATGCCGGTAGAGAGCCGGAATCGCCTTCCGTGAGAAAAAGTGGCGTTTGGGTACCTGCCACTGAGGAACCGCACATTCCACAAACTCACGGAAGGGGGCAGAGTCTACCAACTGAAAAGGCAGCAGTTGAAGTGCTAGCAATTTTGCCAAGCTAGCATTCAACCGCTGGGCATGTGGATGGCTGGGAGCAAACTTCTTTCGGCGGTGCAGCAGCTGGGGCAGGGAAATTTGCCTGGTACAATCTGACGTCGGTGTACCAAAAGCAGATTGCCCACAAGTACTTGGCTGTGACACACCTAATTCTACACCTTCATTCCTCTCACTGCAGGTCTCAGAGAGGACTGAAGGTCTAGTGGGGTTGGAAATCTCAGCTGATGAGGAGCAAGGAGAGATCCTCTTTGTTCTTTGGTGTGGGTCTTTTAGATACGCTTGCCAACGAACTGCATGGCAGGTCAACATATGTCTGGTCAAGCATGTGGTACCCAAGCGGGAGATGTTTTGGCCACGCGAGATACGCTTGAGACATATGTTGCAAATAGCAGCGGTGCGATCTGATGCACTCGTCTCAAAAAAGGCCCACACCAAAGAACTTTTTGAATAACGCGCAGAGACTGCAGCGCCCTGCACATGTGGAGCTTTGGGGTGTGATGCAGTCAATGTGCTGCCCTTAGGCTGGCCCCTGGAGGGCATCCTGCCTCGTTGGTGATGTGCCGCCGCCTCCTCCTCCTCCTCCTCCTCCTCCTCCTCCTCCTCCTCTCTCCTATCAGGCACCCACGTTGAGTCAGTGACCTCATCATCCCCTCCCTCCTCATCACTGGAGCAAACCTGGCAGTATGCTGCAGCAGGGGGAGCATGACTGCCAGATTGCTGTCCTTCTTGGGCACCCCCTCTGTCCGTGCTCATGTTACTGCCTTCATCGAGCTCAGTATCGTCATCAGAGCCTTCCAAACGCTGGGCATCCTCCTGGAGCATGTACCCAACACTGTGGTCAAACAGTTCGAGGGAATCCTCATGAGGACATGGTGGAGCTAGGGAAGGAGTCACTGATGACATTGAGCTGAGGGAAGAGGCCGCTGCTTTGCCAGACAAAGCACCCTGGGCATGGGTGAGAGAGGATGAGGAGGATGAGGACGGCTTGGTCATCCACTCGACCAAGTCTTCCGCATGTTGCGGCTCAACACGGCCAGCTGCCGAAAAAAAGGCCAAGCGTGTCCCATGGCCACGTGCTGATGAGGATGCACCGTCTCCACGACCAGCACTAGACACAGAGCCTGCTTGCCCTCTCTTATTGGCTTGTGACTGTCTGCCTCTCCTTCTTGGCCTTCCAGACATACTAATGGCCTGTAGCTGCACTAAGCTGGGATAGAACACCTGTAATTTTCTTCAAGTAGCTTTATATACTGTAACCAGACAAGCCTGCCTGTCAGTAGGAAGATAACAGGAACGGATCTAGCTGTACACTGTGAGCAGGACGCACTGTACTAAATGTAAATAGTCTAGCTGCCTGACCGTGGTACTAATAGGATCAAATAGAACACCTGTAATTTTCTTCAGGTAGCTTTATATACTGTAACCAGACAAGCCTGCCTGTCAGTAGGAAGATAACAGGAACGGATCTAGCTGAACACTGTGAGCAGGACGCACTGTACTAAATGTAAATAGTCTAGCTGCCTGACCGTGGTACTAATAGGATCAAATAGAACACCTGTAATTTTCTTCAGGTAGCTTTATATACTGTAACCAGACAAGCCTGCCTGTCAGTAGGAAGATAACAGGAACGGATCTAGCTGAACACTGTGAGCAGGACGCACTGCACTAAATGTAAATAGCAGGAACGGATCTAGCTGAACACTGTGAGCAGGACGCACTGCACTAAATGTAAATAGCAGGAACGGATCTAGCTGAACACTGTGAGCAGGACGCACTGCACTAAATGTAAATAGCAGGAACGGATCTAGCTGAACACTGTGAGCAGGACGCACTGCACTAAATGTAAATAACAGGAACGGATCTAGCTGAACACTGTGAGCAGGACGCACTGCACTAAATGTAAATAGCAGGAACGGATCTAGCTGAACACTGTGAGCAGGACGCACTGCACTAAATGTAAATAGCAGGAACGGATCTAGCTGAACACTGTGAGCTGGACGCACTGCACTAAATGTAAATTGCAGGAACGGATCTAGCTGAACACTGTGAGCAGGACGCACTGCACTAAATGTAAATAGTCTAGAAGATAACAGGAACGGATCTAGCTGAACACTGTGAGCAGGACGCACTGCACTAAATGTAAATAGCAGGAACGGATCTAGCTGAACACTGTGAGCAGGACGCACTGCACTAAATGTAAATAGCAGGAACGGATCTAGCTGAACACTGTGAGCAGGACGCACTGCACTAAATGTAAATAGCAGGAACGGATCTAGCTGAACACTGTGAGCAGGACGCACTGCACTAAATGTAAATAACAGGAACGGATCTAGCTGAACACTGTGAGCAGGACGCACTGCACTAAATGTAAATAGCAGGAACGGATCTAGCTGAACACTGTGAGCAGGACGCACTGCACTAAATGTAAATAGCAGGAACGGATCTAGCTGAACACTGTGAGCAGGACGCACTGCACTAAATGTAAATTGCAGGAACGGATCTAGCTGAACACTGTGAGCAGGACGCACTGCACTAAATGTAAATAGTCTAGAAGATAACAGGAACGGATCTAGCTGAACACTGTGAGCAGGACGCACTGCACTAAATGTAAATAGCAGGAACGGATCTAGCTGAACACTGTGAGCAGGACGCACTGCATTAAATGTAAATAGTCTAGATAGAAGATAACAGGAACGGATCTAGCTAAACTGAATACAGTGTATATATATATATGCAACACCTGGGATGCATATATATACACAATACACTGTAAGTGCAGCTAACTGACTGACTGTTCTGCCTAATCTATCTAACTCAAATCAAATGACACTGTCTCTCTCTCTCTCTATCTCTCAGCACACCGGAACACACACTACACAGGGCCGCCGTGCAGGCGGCCTTATATAGTGTGGGGTGTGTACTAAATCCCCTGAGCCATAATTGGCCAAAGCCACCCTGGCTTTGGCCAATTACAGCTCTCTCTACTGACGGCGCTGTGATTGGCCAAGCATGCGGGTCATAGTGCATGCTTGGCCAATCATCAGCCAGCAATGCACTGCGATGCCGCAGTGAATTATGGGCCGTGACGCGCCACACGAATTTAGCGCGAACGGCCCATAACGTTCGCAATTCGGCGAACGATCGAACAGCCGATGTTCGAGTCGAACATGGGTTCGACTCGAACACGAAGCTCATCCCTAATTCTGATCCACCCTCGTATGTAGCTAAATGGGAGGCTGATCTTGGTCTTTCGCTGGAAGTAACCAAATGGGACAGGATCTGGAATACTACAAAATTATCTTCACAAAACATAATTGTTTTAGAAACTAACTATAAAGTGCTTACGCGCTGGTACTTAGTCCCTGGCAGAATTGCAAAATTTGCCCTCTAATTTCTTCTCATTCTGCTTTCGAGGCTGTAGTGATCTTGGCTCTCACCTTCATACCTGGTAGAATTGTCTAGTAGTCAAAAGGTATTGGAGAGATATATTTCTTATACTTTCAACCTTATTTGCAGTGTCTATACCTCCAGATCCTTTGAAAGTATTTTTGGCTTTAGATTTAAGAGCCCTATCACACAGCCAATTCAAACTTTTATAACAGATTACTACAGCTGTGAAACAAACTATAGCTAAAACCTGGAAATCTAACAATTTGGTATTAAATGAAACCAAGCATAGAATCAATCAAGCTATGGTTCTTGCCAAAATAGAGGCTATAGCTCAAGACAAAATAAGTTACTTTAAGAGTATATGGCTCCCTTGGGTGACTCACTAGTTACCATCAAATTTTGATGAAGCTCTGTTGATGCCTTGATAATTACACTCACATATACACTCTCTCTTCTATAGCCATATGATTATTAACACACTCAGCCCTGGGGATTCTTCCTATCGCATCTCCTTTTTCTTTTTCTTTCTCTTTCCTTCTACCTGTCTTTTCATTATACTTTTCTCTATCTTTTTTTTTTTCCCTTTAGGTTAAAATAGCAATGTATACTCTACCTGGTTTCATAAAATCATAGATATAAGCTCCTAGAAGCTTTATAACAGTGATAATCCCTTATCACTCTTTTCTGATGCATATTTTAGTTTAGTTGTAACTTTTTACTTATCTGAGGCTTTATTATATCTTTAGTATCCATTTTAGATTCCAGCCTCTATTGACCAAACTATAAAATGTTATCTACACCACTGATCCTAAAACAAACTATGCAAAATAGGCTACTTTCAGTTAAATTGTGGAGCAATTGTTGTTTATTATACCTTGACATGTTACTTTCTAGCACTGCTTTTGAACCTATCTTTGTGATTTGTTAAACTTTAATAAACAAATTTGACAAGGAAAGAAACAAAGCCAAAGCATGGGCTCATTGCAAATATATTGCTGTTTCCCTTATGAGGAAAAGGGGCCCTGGCTGCCATAAACTTGGTACATTCATGCATCCATGCATGTTAAATTGTTTTACCTCCCCTGGGCTGCCCAGGTCCTTAAAATAAAGTAAAAGATTGGGCACCACAAGGAAAGGGTAGGAAAGCAAGAAAGAATTTAAAGTGGAGTTCCACCCAAAAAAAAAAAAAAAAAATGTCATTAATGTGCATGAAATTAATAAAAAAAAACATTTGAAGACATTTTTTTTTTACTTACCTTTTTTATGCCTGTTGCTATGTGGTCCCACGAAATCTGCCTCCTTCATCACCTCGGCTCCTGACGTCACTTCCCTTGGCGCCTCCGCTCGCTACTGCTCCTGGGAGATGTGTGTCATCATTTCCCAGGAGTCAGTGGGCTACGCCGAGGGCAAGGTTGCCATAACAACGGGACAGGCACTTCCGACGCCGACGCCCGTTGTTATGGCAACCTGTATACTTTACAGCGCCGCTACGGCGCATTACTGCACATGCGCGATAACGAGGCAGTGTATGCTGGTCCAGCAGCAGCACCGTATCCCGGAACAGGATGCTTGTGGGCTTCACATGACCACAAGCAAAATCAGAATGTACAGCACAAGATAAAACAGATGAAACCGGACATCGGGGGAGAAATAAAACAGAAGACCTGAGTGTTAAAACACCTTTTTAAATGCTTGTAAAAGGTTTAAAAAATATATAGTTTGTAGTTGTAACTCTGCTTTAAGAAGTGTGGGAGATCATTAACTTCTGACCAGCCATTAAGAAAGTGCCCACCTACCTTCTTGACTTCAAGTTACAGCTTTGTTTTTTGTTTTTTTACCTTGTTAGCTTTAAATGGTTAAGGCTTTAAGTCCTACGAGAACCTTGGTTGGTGAATGCCTGTCTGGAGCTTGTGGTGAAGACAGGTGTTTAGACAATGTTATATTATATGTTATGATGCTCATGGTCTCCCTGTGATTGGCATGGATATAGAACAGGTCTATGTTGGTTTGGAAACAAATAAAGCTTTGGCCTTGACCTTGAACAAAGGTTTGTCTGATGTATTCTTGATGAGGGCAAGATTTTCAAAGGATTGGTTAAGTGTGTCTTACTTGGAGTATACCTATGGTTCTCAGCAGCCATACATGAGACTAACTCAGTTCAAGTGTGTGTTTTGGGTACCTGCCCCATCATTTATATCCACAAGGACAACTCAGCTTGTTTATATGCCACATGGGCCTTAAACACCACCTGTCACCAACATACAGTGCATCTTTAAGCTCAACTTCAGTCAAAAAGATTTTCTTTATTTGCCAATGCAGTAGCTAAGGGTCAATTTTATTTTTCTGTGACCTCTTCAGGGAAAATGTGGATATTTATTGTTATTGCTTGTCAGCACAACTGTAACACAAACAGCAATAACGACTTGACATGGCTTTGACACTTTCCTTGGTTGGACTTTAATATCTTTACCATAGTGATTTGACAACACTTCACAGATTTGTCAATGTTTCCAACATTATTAAACATCTTCATTTGAATGTGACTAACTACTACTAACTATACAGTGAGGCTGATTTTACATGCTAATCACTTGGGCTGGGTGAGGCGTGCAGCTATCTCTTTCTACTTTTATACCATTAGGAATGTGTGCTGTACCTGGACTTTTTAAATTTCTGGCAAATTGCCTTTTTCACCAATCCTGCACACTTCCATCAAAGCAGTGGTTTATCTGCAGAAAGGAAAAATGTTTAAATGTTGAGATACTTAAAATACCATATTCTAAACACTCTTTTTATTTTTTATCTTTCAGTGTCTTCTTGGGTAAAAGCTGGTGAGTTTATCTTAGAAGAGGTTTATACTTCATATTATTTCTGTTCGCACATTCATATTATTTATATTATAGTATTTTACATACAGTATGCATGATGTAAGCCATATTTACCACTTATACATGACATATGCACGCATTACATATTTCTGCTATAAAAGTACAAAAAGGGATATACCTGACTGTCAATAATAGTCTAAGAAGCGCTAAGGTGCAGAGCTTCATCAGAAGCTGTAGAAGTGTCACCAAACTTTAATACCATGTTTCTTATACTCATAACCATACATTAAATTGGAACTTAACAGGGAGCTTAATATTGTACCACCAACTGACGGTGATAAGTGAACCCAAGGTAACTTACCCAACCATAAAATTTCATCCTTTAGAAAGAGTTCAGACTGCCATCCCTGCATTTTAATACAAACTGAACACTCAGTTTAAATGGCCTAAATACATTCCAAGTGCATCAAAACAAAATATGTGCAGTCACCTGATAGAATGCGGTAGAGAGACTCTTAGTCTCTGCATGGAAATGGTGGTCTTCCTGCCGAGGTCTGATATGCCCAATGCTGATTCAGAGGTCAGCAAAACAACTGAGTTTTGTTGATTGCAGATCTATAGAATAGGTTTGACTCTGCAGGAGGAGGAGGAGGGCTTAGACCCTTGCAGAGAGACCACTGTTGTGCACAGAGTGCAAAGGCTCTTCTCTATAGCAACTTTCCTAGTAGTTGTAGGTTCTTCTGAAGAACATGAATTGTATTGCCCTGTACACACGGTCAGACATTGATCGGACATTCCGACAACAAAATCCATGGATTTTTTCCAATGGATGTTGGCTCAAACCTGTCTTGCATACACACGGTCACACAAAGTTGTCGGAAAATCCAATCGTTCCGAGCGCGGTGAGGTAAAACACGTACGTCAGGACTATAAATGGGGCAGTAGCCAATAGCTTTCATCTCTTAATTTATTCTGAGCATGCGTGGCACTTTGTCCGTCGGATTTGTCTACACACGATCGGAATTTAACCGATCGGATTTTGTTGTGGGAAAATTTTATAGCCTGCTCTCAAACTTTGTGTGTCGGAAATTCCTATGGAAAATGTGTGATGGAGCCCACACACGGTCGGAATTTCCGACAACAAGGTCCTATCACACATTTTCCATCGGAAAATCCTATCGTGTGTACAGGGCATAAGTCTTTGCACACTTTGTACATGTTTTCAGAACTTTGCACATACTTTTCATGTATCTGTGTTTTATTTTTGTTTCAGGTACTTATATAGCGCCATCAATTTACGCAGCGCTTTACATTTTACATTGTACATTCACATCAGTCCCTACCCTCAAGGATCTTACACTCTAAGGTCCCTAACTCACATTCATACATACTAGGGAGAATTTAGACAGGATCCAATTAACCTACCAGCATGTCTTTGGAGTGTTGGAGGAAACCGGAGTACCCGGAGGAAACCCACGCAGGCACAGGGAGAACATGCAAACTCCAGGCAGGTAGTGTCATGATTGGGATTTGAACCAGCAACCCTTCTTACTGCTAGGTGAAAGTGCTATCCACTACACCACTGTGACCTGAAAATTTAATTAGCTTCAAATACAGACGGAAAAACAAAAACAAAACACAGGTGACTTAATGTATTACTGATTTGGCCCTAGCAATTGTAAAGCAAGATGATGGGAAATATATAATTTGTTGTATTTTCTGGCAATGCCAGATCTACACCCAATAAATATAGTTAAAACGAATATCTGAAAATTCCTTCTACTGCCAATTTGTTTGACCTCCTGTTGTGGTCGTTATGTAAGGTTGCAAGGAACTAGCTATTACTTATTAGGGAAATGACATAACTATTTACATGTTACTGCACTGTCAGTCATTTAAAGAGGCAATAAAATAAACTAGAGGCACTGGATCCGATGTCTGGCTTCTTCAAATGCAGTTTGGTAGTGGATCTTGTAAAATGGATCAAGGTCGAACTGAACAAAATGAGGTAGGGGAATAGTTCCAACAAGACACACCCAACTTCAGAGGTTCACATAAAGAGAAGATAGAAGTGCTAAAAGATCAGTTCCAAAAAATCCATACAACCTTTATTCTTGAAAAAACTCCATTGAGTCACAATCAGTAGAAAAATGATAGCCAACATGTTGACAGATGTTTGTACTGAAATATTAAAACCTAAATCTAAAACCCAATCTAAAAATTGAAGACATTGCCATGTGTTTCCACAAATCAACAAAACAACTCAAAGAAGATATGAACAAATATAGTCTAAAAATATATATATTTATTTACTAAAAATCAGTGCAAAATAATATCAAAATATACTTGGTGATAACCCTGGATATAAGTATTCATTTCAATAATGTGAATAAATCAAAGGGTGAGACTATAACCTAAACCTTTGGTTTTAAAATCTCAAAGTAAAACTAAATAACCATTCAATAGGCAATAAACAGCTTTAAAAGGCTTAGCAAAATACAAAACAACCAAGTGTGAATATTCACACTTACAACTTCTTCTCAAACAACGTATCTGCACATCCAACTTCTTAAAACACACAGACAATTTTTTGTCCCGTGCATAGAACTTGGTAATTTGACCAAGACTGCAATTAAGGCAAATATTTTTCTCTAATGCATTTCCTGTTTAAACATATCCCAAAACTAGGCCATTCACTAAAACTAAAATTAGTATTGTAATATAAATATAAATATAAATATATATATATATATATATATATATATATATATATATATATATATATGAAAAAAGGAGAAAGCACTCACATCGCCACATCCGTAATTTAGAGGAATACAACTAAAAGGAAGGGATACTTAGACAGTATAGACAGTAAACCTAGGTCAGACTTTAAAGGCATAAGGAACAATACCAAAATATAGAAAAATAACAATGTTTATTGAAAAATACATAGCATGAATAGAGCATTCAAAGAATTAAAAATCATGTATAATGATACAAAATGTATACAGTGAGCCCTTGTGCATCAACGCGTTTCACCGTTTTTTCACCGCTTCTTCAGGACACATTCAAGGTTTTACAGATAGCAATAGAGAACGGATCTCACTGTCTTGCAGGGAAATAAATATAGATATCCAGATTAAGATCTTCAAAAGTACCATCCCCACAAGGAATGGTTCACCATAGTCTGTATATGAGTAGGTAGAACTGGCCAGATCTGCTAGCAAAATGAAGCAGAATTAAGTAATTCCAAAGGCAAGGGCACGATGATACCATAGGTGGTGACCCAGTACTAGAGACCAAAGATAGAGGGAGTTAAGGCATTAAAGCCCACCAACCATTATAGTAATTGGACAGAGACTCATGTACCTAGACAGAGTACTGTGAAGTTGTCCATAATATACAACAAGAATTCCAAAAAGGAAAAATTATGAGTTGTCCCTGGGAGACAGCCTTTCACTAGTCACCATCGTGTTAGTCTGGAACTAGATTCCAGACTGACACACCACACCCACGATCACCGCGCTGTGCGCCCACATATGCTCGTGTAATAACAATACCATATAACTTATTTCTAATATGAGTACTTGTACTTGATTATACAAGGTACTCTTTAAACACTGTTTAAATACGTCTCTTTCCTTATTTCAGTTAAGAAAAAAAATAAATGTCTTTCTGTTCAGTGATATCTCAGATCTTGGATGTAACCTTATCTTTAACATAACATTAGCCTCCAGGCCAAAGCTGGTCCCTTAATTTATGACCTAAGATAATTTAAGATAAAACTCTCTAAGTCTCCTTGTGAAGGACTCCAAGAAAAAAACAAAAAAAAACATGAACTCAGCTTCAACTTTAGAAAGAGAGAAAAAAAATAGTTACAAAATGGCTTCTCTCACATCCACAAAAGCATGAAAAAAGAAGATAATAATAATATAATACACGGAGGCCTTCTACATTCTTGTCATGTCAAGAAATCCCTTTACATTGGGGGTGAGGGTTTGGTTGCTAGAGTTTCTAATATGGACTGTGGTAAAGTCTCCTATATGGACTTCTTCACCTGAAAATATGTGGTGCTTAGTGGCTGGTTAATGGCTTTGCTGATATATATATATACCGTCAGGTCCATAAATATTGGAACATTGACATAATTCTAATCTTTTTGACCACCACAATGGATTTAAAATGAAACTAACAACTGCAGAACTGCAGAATTTCAGCTTTAATTTGAGGGTATTTACATCAAAATCAGGTGAACGGTGTAGGAATTACAACAGTTTGTATATGTACCTCCCACTTTTTAAGGGACTAAAAGTAATGGGACAATTGGCTGCTCAGCTGTTTCATGAACAGGTGTGTGTTATTCCCTCATTATCCCATGTACAAGGAGCAGCTAAAAAGTCAAGAGTTCATTTCAAGTGTGCTTTTTGCATTTGGAATCTGTTGCTGTCAACTCTCAATATGAGATCCAAGGAGCTGTCACTATCAGTGAAGCAAGCCATAATTAGGCTGAAAAAACAAAACAAACCCATCAGAGAGGTAGCAAAAACATTAGGTGTGGCCAAATCAACTGTTTGGAACATCCTTAAAAAGAAAGAACGCACCGGTGAGCTCAGCAACACCAAAAAACCCGGAAGACCATGGAAAACAACTGTGGCGGATGACAGAAGAATCCTTTCCCTGGTGAGCCTCAAAAACAGGAAGGCCAGATTAGAGTTTGCCAAACAACATTTAAAAAAGCCTTCACAGTTCTGGAACAACATCCTATGGACAGATGAGACCAAGATCAACTTGTACCAGAGTGATGGGAAGAGAAGAGTATGGAGAAGGAAAGGAACTGCTCATGTTCCAAAGCATACCACCTCATCAGTGAAGCATAGTGGTGGTAGTGTCATGGCATGGGCATGTATGGCTGCCAATGGAACTGGTTCTCTTGTATTTACTGATGATGTGACTACTGGCAAAAGCAGCAGGATGAATTCTGAAGTGTTTCGGGCAATATTATCTGCTCATATTCAGCAAAATGCTTCAGAACTCATTGGACGGCGCTTCACAGTGCAGATGGACAATGACCCGAAGCATACTGCGAAAGCCACCAGAGAGTTTTTTAAGGGAAAGAAGTGGAATTTTATGCAATGACCAAGTCAATCACCTGACCTGAATCCGATTGAGCATGCATTTCAATTGCTGAAGACAAAACTGAAGGGAAAATGCCCCAAGAACAAGCAGGAACTGAAGACAGTTGCAGTAGAGGCCTGGCAGAGCATCCCCAGGGATGAAACCCAGCCTCTGGTGATGTCTGTGCATTCCAGACTTCAGGCTGTAATTGACTGCAAAGGATTTGCAACCAAGTATTAAAAAGTGAAGTTTGATGGATGATTGTTAATCTGTCCCATTATTTTTGGTCCCTTAAAAAGTGGGAGGCACATATACAAACTGTTGTAATTCCTACACTGTTCATCTGATTTGGATGTAAATACCCTCAAATTAAAGCTGAAAGTCTGCAGTTAAAACACATCTTGTTAGTTTCATTTCAAATCCATTGTGGGGGTGTATAGAGCAAAAAAGATTAGAATTGTGTCGATGTCCCAATATTTATGGACCTGACTGTATATATATATATATATATATATATATATATATATATATATATATATATATATATATGCAGCCAAGCACTGCATAAACTGTTGGTCCTATATAAATCTTGTATAATAATAATAATAATGATAATTTTGATAATATATTTAAAGAGACATAGCTGACTGATTTGCTCACTCTCTGATTTTTAATCAGAGAATGAAGACCAGGGAGCATGTCATTCCAAATGTGGGAGTAACTTGGTAAGGACCCCTTTTATAAAATTACATAACTGACAAGAGGAATTTAAAGTGTTACTAAAGACTTGTTTTTTTTTGTTTAACCTGTTGCTGCCCGCCCACTGTCATATGACGGCAACTTTGAGATGCAACGAAGTGCTGGCCTTGAGGTGGAAGGATAACAGGAATGTGTACATGATGTCCACCATCCATGACAACACTACAGTTGAAGTTCAGAGAAGACGAGGTCCTATTGTAAAGCCAAAATGTGTACAAGATTACAAGCTGTACATGGGGAGGTGTGGATTTCAACGACCAAATGCTTCAGCCCTATTTAGCAATAAGGAGGTCCCGCTTCTGGTACAAGAAAGTAGCACTCTATTTAATTCATTTGGCCATTTATAATGCTTACATACTTTACACCAAATTCACAGAAAGCCCTGCCCACTTCCTAAAATTCATTGAAGAAGTTGTCACGTTCCTCATCTACCATCAAAGACCCCCCCCCCCCCTGGAAAACCTTTGCTCTGATGCTGTTAACCGACTTCATGAACGCCACTTCCCAGACCACGTTCCACCATCTGAGGCAGGCCGAAGATGCCAAAAAAGATGTCGAGTATGCAGCAGTAAAGGATTTAGAAAAGATACCAGCTACCAT
Organism: Aquarana catesbeiana; assembly: GCF_042186555.1. NCBI lineage: Eukaryota > Metazoa > Chordata > Amphibia > Anura > Ranidae > Aquarana > Aquarana catesbeiana. Next base: position 170,939,405 of record NC_133336.1, on the reverse strand, counting down.
TGTCCCCAGTGTCCCCAGTGTCCCCTTGAACTCGGCCTTTGCATTGGTGAATGCTTCAGACTATATCACACATCCCTAAAATATTAGCCCATATTCTTAACCATTTCCCCATTTTCATCATCTGTGCTGACAATTTCCCATGTTTCCTCAAATAACCATGCCACTGCCTTCTACATAAACTGACCCTGGCCTGTTTTTTGACTATGCCTCTGCCAACCATTTGGACTGCTTACATTTGAACTGACCCTGGCCTGTTTTACCAACTACGCTTCTGCCCACCACTTGGACTGCTTGCACGTCATCTGACCCTGGCCTGTTTTATGGACTATGCTTTTGCCTACCGCTTGGACTAATCTGTTGCCCTGCTACTGTAGGACACAGGGGTCTCACATGTGAGGGGCTCCAGAAATGTTTTTCCAGCTGGAGAAAACGATTTTTTTTTGTTGTCTCCGGGTTTCCGAATTTCCGGATTAGGGTCTGAAGTCCGGAGACTTCATAGAGATTTGCATGGGTCGAAGCCTCTACCCCTGTGCCCCTGTGCACAGGTCTTACCTGATTGCGGCCCTCAGCCTGCTGCTGACTTACTGCCGCCACCCCCCTGCCTATAGCATAAACTGACCACACCTCTGCCTGCTACCTGGACTATGGAAATAATTAGCTGTAGAAAGAGACAGTATGTTTACGAAGGGCTCGAGAGCGGTACAATAATGAGTGCAGGGAGGGTAACGGTGTACCAGGACCAATAATATGGCTGTGTTGGCTGTCTCTGCCTGGACAATTTCTATGGACAAATGCTTTGGCTGTGCTGACGATATCCTTGTGCTGACTATAGACAATATTCCTGCCTGCTGTCTGGATAATTACTATTGTTGCTAAGCACATCCCTGCCTGCTGCCTGCTGCCTTCACCAATTCTCTCCTCTGGGAACACTACTAAAACCACAGGTAATACTTATTTTTACCCTTTCCCTCAATAGAATTTATTTTGGAGTGTAATTTTTGGTATGTAAATGCTATGTGTTAGAAATATAAGGGCCTTCAAAAATAATAGGTTGTCAGGAAATTAGATGTGTAATTTATGTTTGTAGAACGCCTGAAGATGCTACTTCACTGGTGGGCCTCTGTATGTGGCCAGGCTGTGTAAAAGTCTCACAAATGTGGTATTGCCATACTCAGAAGGAGTAGCAGAGTGTATTTAGGAGTGTCATTTTTGCTATGTACATGCTATGTGTTGGAAATATCTTAAAAATTGACAACTTTGTGGAAAAAAAATGCGTCTTCATTTTTTTTCCACATTTTCCAAAAACTTCTGGAGAAAAATTAACAGTTCAAAAGACTCATTATGCCTCATTGATTATATGTTGGGGTGTCTGCTTTCCAAAATGGGGTCATTTTGTGGGCGTTTCCATTGTCCTGGGGCTCCAGGGCCTTCAAAACTGTAATAGGTGGTTGAGAAATGAGATGTGTAGTTTATGCTTGTAGAACGCCTGAAGGTGCTACTTCCCTGGTGGGCCTCTGTATGTGGCCAGGCTGTGTAAAAGTCTCACACATGTGGTATCGCCATACTCAGGAGGAGTAGCAGAATGTATTTTTGGGGTGTCATTTTTGCTATGTACATGCTATGTGTTGGAAATATCTTAAAAATTGACAACTTTGTGGAAAAAAAGCATTTTCATTTTTTTTCCACATTTTCCAAAAACTTCTGGAAAAAAATAAACAGTTCAAAAGACTCATTATGCCTCATAGATTATACGTTGAGTTGTCTGCTTTCCAAAATGGGGTCATTTTGTGGGTATTTGTACTTTCCTGGCTTGTTAGTGTCTCAAGAAATGAGATAGGTCTTCAGTACATCAGGTGTGATCAGGTGTGATCAATTTTCAATGATTTGCACCATAGCTTGTAGACTCTATAACTTTCACAAAAACTAAATAATATACACTAATAAGGGTTATTTTTACCAAAGATATGTAGTCGTATACATTTTGGCCAAAATTTATGAAGAAAATTTACTAATTTGCAAAATTTTATGACAGAAACAAAGAAAAATGCATTTTTTCACCAAATTTTCAGTCTTTTTTTATTTATAGCACAAAAAATAAAAAACCCACTAGTGATTACTGTAAAGACCACCAAAAGAAAGCTCTATTTGTGTGAAAAAAAGGACACAAATTTCATTTGGGTGCAGTGTTGCATGACTGAGTAATTGTCATTCAAAGTGTGAGAGCGCTGAAAGCTGAACCTGGGGCTCAGGTAAGTATTGGGGGGGGGGGGCTGAGGGGGGCTGCTGCATAGAAGATAAATGCATAGAAGATAAAAAAATTCTGCCCTTAGAACCACTTCAAGGCGGAACGTCAACTAAAAAATTAAGTTCCGCCTTCTCGGATTTAGGTGGGGGTTTGGTTGCTAGAGTTCCTGATATGGACTGTGGTAAAGTCTCCTATATGAACTTCTTCACCTGCCTGAAGATGTGTGGAGCTTAGTGGCTGGGTAATGGCTTTGCTGGTATATATATATATATATATATATATATATATATATATATATATATATATATATATATATATGCAGCAAGCACTGCGTAAACTGTTGGCACTTTATAAATCCTGTATAATAACAATAATAATAATGATAATATATTTAAAGAGACAAGGCTGACTGATTTGTTCACTCTCTGATTTTCAATCAGAGAATGAAGATCAGGGAGCATGTATTTCCAAACGTCAGAGTAACTTAGTAAGGGATCAGAAGGACCCCTTTTATAAAATTACATAACTGACAAGAGCGATTTAAAGGGGTACTAAAGTCTTTTTTTTTTTTGTCTAACATGTTTGTTTGTTTTTTTTTAAACAAAAAAAAAACAAGACTTTAGTACCGTTTGAAAACCCTCTTGTTAGTTATGTAATTTTATAAAAGGGGTCCTTCTGACCCCCTTACCAAGTTACTCCCACATTTGTAAGTACATGCTCCCTTGTCTTCATTCTCTGATTGAAATGAGGAGAGAGATGGGGCAAAGCTGAGCTGCTTGCTGTGGGGGCACTCGGTAGGGGCCAGGAGCGATGGCGAGGGACTCGAGAAGAGGAGGATCTGGGTTGATTTGTGCAAAACCAACTGCACAGAGTAGGTAAGTATATCATGTTTTTTTTGTTTTTTATACTTACCTGCTCTATGCAGTTGGTTTTACACAAATTAGCCCAGATCCTTCTCTTCTCAGGTCCCTCGCCATCGCTCTGCCGAGTGCCCCCACAGCAAGCAGCTCGGCCCTGCCCCATCTCTGTTCTCATTGGCTCACTGACTTTGATTGACAACAGGGGGCGCCTGCTGTGTTTCTCAGCCAATCAGGAGAGAGAGTCCCGAACAGCTGAGTATCTCTGCAACATCGCTGGATCGAGGTGGGGCTCAGGTAAGTATAAGGGGGCTGAGGGGGGCTGCTGCACACAGAAGGTTTTTTTATCTTAATGCATAGATGATAAAAAAATCTTCTGCCTTTAGAACCACTCTAAGGAAGAACGTCATAAAAAAAATGAACTTCCACCTTCCCCCCATAACATTTGGATGTTTTTTTTTTCTGTAAGTGGGTACCTATTTATGACAGGTATCTGCTTCCACTCCAAAATTCCCCCCCCCCCATCCCCTCCCTTCCTACATCACAGGTCCCAGAAGGCTGTGGGTCCATTCAGAAACCGTAGCGTGGCTCTCACATGCACAGTGGGGATCTGGCTGTGAGCCAGTAAGAAGCCAAAACTGGCTTTCCACAAGTGAGATGGCAGTACCAGGGATCTGAAGACCGGCAAAGAACTGGCCCGAGTGAGTGACCACACTGGATCCTAAGTGTGTTTTTACAGCTGCTAACTTTTAATTTTTATACAAATAACCAAAGTTATTCTTTAATTAATTTAACCAATGGATCAGACATGATTCACAAATAATTACTTCTGTAATGTAAAATAACTCAAGCAACATATGAACCTATTTATTTTGACAAAATGTTTACTGCAATTTAATATAAAATGTACTGTATACTACTAAAGTAAAAAAGTAAAGCAAAAATAAAATCTCTAATGCGCAATAATTACTTGTGAATATGTAATAAAGTTTGATAGTTATATCTGCAGGCTCTCTACTGCAATTATATGCATTGGTGCTAGGGGGGCAGGTTTTTTGACAGCACCAAACTTTAGACATAGCTCAGAGGACAGAGCTAAGACTTTTTGGAGAAATCATTTTAACCACCTCAATACAGGGCACTCAAACCCCCTTCCTGCCCAGACAAATTTTCAGCTTTCGGTGCTCTCACACTTTGAATGACAATTACTCAGTCATGCAACACTGTACCCAAATTAAATTTGTGTCTTTTTTTTCACACAAATAGAGTTTTCTTTTGGTGGTATTTAATTAATAATGGGTTTTTTATTTTTTGTTCTATAAATAAAAAAAGACCGTAAATTTTGTGAAAAATTTACCATATTAGTAATTTTTTCTTCATAAATTTTATACTGCTATATATCTTTGGTAAAAATAACCCAAATTAGTGTATATTATTTGGTCTTTGTGAAAGTTATAGAGTCTACAAACTATGGTGCCAATCACTGAAAATTGAAAACATCTGATCAGGCCTTCAGTACATCAGGTGAATCTCATTTCTTGAGGTACTAACAAGTCAGAAAAGTACAGATATCTCCCAAATTACCCCTTTTTAGAAAGTAGCATGGTGAGTTTTTTTAAGTTGTAATTTTTTACAAAATTGTCGTATTAACTGGTTATTTCTCTCACAGAGCATATGCATACAACAAATTACACCCCAAAATACATTCTGCTACTCCTCCTGAGTATGGCGATACCACATGTGTGGGACTTTTACACTGCCTGGCCACATACAAAGGCCCAACATTGAAGTAGCACCATCAGGCGATCTAGGAGAATAAATTGCACATCTCATTTCTTAACCACCTATTACACTTTTGAAGATCCTGGAGCACCAGGACAATGGAATTGCCCATAAAATGACCCCATTTTGGAAAGCAAACACCCCAACGTATAATCTATGAGGCATAATGAGTCTTTTGAACTGTTATTTTTTTTCCAGAAGTTTTTGGAAAATGTGGAAAAAAAATGAAAACACATTTTTTTTACACAAAGTTGTCCATTTATAAGATATTTCCAACACATAGCAAATACATAGCAAAAATGACACCCCAAAATACATTCTGGTACTCCTCCTGAGTATGGCGATACCACATGTGTGGGACTTTTACACAGCCTGGCCACATAAAAAGGCCCAACATTGAAGTAGCACCATCAGGCGATCTACGAGCATAAATTGCACATCTCATTTCTCAACCACCTATTACACCTTTGAAGGCCCTGGAGCACCAGGACAATGGAATTACCCACAAAATGACCCCATTTTTGAAAGCAAACACCCCAACCCAGCGTATAATCTATGAGGCATAATGAGTCTTTTGAATGGCTATTTTTTTTTTTTTTGGTTTTTGGAAAATGTGGAAAAAAAATAAAAACGCAATTTTTTTTACACAAAGTTGTCAATTTATAAGATATTTCCAACACATAGCAAATACATAGCAAAAATGACACCCCACAATACATTCTACTACTCCTCCTGAGTATGGTGATACCACATGTGTGGGACTTTTACACAGCCTGGCCACATACAAAGGCCCAACATTGAAGTAGCACCATCAGGCGATCTATGAGCATAAATTGCACATCTCATTTCTTAACCACCTATTACACTTCTGAAGGCCCTGGAGCACCAGGACAATGGAATTGCCCACAAATTTGGAAAGCAAATACCCCAACGTATAATCTATGAGGCATAATGAGTCTTTTGAATGGTTATTTTTTTTCCAGAAGTTTTTGGAAAATTTAGAAAAAAAAACGCATTTTTTTTTTACACAAAGTTGTCCATTTATAAGCTATTTCCAACACATAGCAAAAATGACACCCCAAAATACATTCTGCTACTCCTCCTGAGTATGGGGATACCACATGTGTGAGACTGTTACACAGCTTGGCCACATACAGAGGCCAAACCTCCAAGTAGCACCATCAGGCGTTATAGGAGCATACATTACATAGATAATTTCCTGGCAACCTATCATTTTTGAAGGCCCTTCATATTTCTAACATATAACATGTACATACCAAGAATTACAATCAAAAATAAATTCTTTGTGGAAAGGGTAAAAAAAAGTATTACCTGTGCTTTTAGTAGTGTCCACGGAAGAGAGCACTGGTCCAGGCAGCAGTCAGGGATGTGCTTAGCGACAGCAATAGTAATTATCCAGGCAGCAGGCCGGAATATCGTCTATAGTCAGCACAAGGATATTGTCAGCACAGCCAAAGCATTTGTCCATAGAAATTGTCCAAGCAGAGACAGCCAGCATATTGGTCCTGGTACACTGTTACCTGCAGACACTCATTATTGTACTGCTCTCCAGCCCTTCATAAACATACTGCCTCTTGCTACAGCTAATTATTTGCATAGTCCAAGTAGCAGGCAGAGGTGTGGTCCATTCATGCGGCAGGCAAAGGCATGATGGCAGTAAATCAGCAGCAGGCTGAGGGCCGCAATTGGGTAAGACCTGTGCACAGGTGCACAGGGGTAGAGGCTTCGACCCACACAAATCTCTATGAAGCCTCCGGACTCCAGACCCTAGTCCGGAAATTACAAAACCCAAAGAAAACAAATAAAAAAATTTTCTCCGTCCGGAAAAACTATTCTGGAGCCCCTCACATATGTGAGACCCCTGTGTACTACAGTAGCAGGGCAACAGATCAGTCCAAGTGATAGGCAAAAGCATAGTCCATAAAACAGGCCAAGGTCAGTTCACGTGCAAGCAGTCCAAGCGGTGGGAAGAAGCATAGTCACAAAACAGGCCAGGTCAGTTCACGTGGAAGCAGTCCAAACGGTAGGCAGAGGCATAGTCACAAAACAGGCCAGGGTCAGTTCACGTGCAAGCAGTCCAAACGGTGGGCAGAGGCATAGTCACAAAACAGGCCAGAGCCAGTTCATGTGGAAGCAGTCCAAACGGTAGGCAGAGGCATAGTCAAAAAGCAGGCCAGGGTCAGTTCACATGGAAGGCAGTGGCACGGGTATTTGGGGAAGCATGGAAAATGGTCAGCACAGATGATGAAAATGGGGAAAATATGGGCTAATATTTTAGGGATATATGATAAAGTTCGAAGCATTCACCAATGCAAAGGCCAGGTTGGGAGAGACACTGGGGACAATGGAAGCTGGTATCTTTTCTAAATACTCTTCTGCTGCACATGTGACATCTTTTTTGCTGTCTTTGGCCTGCTTCTGATGGTGGAATGTTGTACGGGAAGTGGCGTTCATGAAGTCGGCTAACAGCATCAGAGCGAAGGTCTTCTGGGGGGGTCTTTGTTAATAGATGAGGGACGTGACCACTACTTCTATGAATTTTAGGAAGGGGGCGGGGCTTTCTGTGGATTTTGTGTAGACTATGTAGGAATTGTAAATGGCCAAATGGATGAGATAAATTGCTACCTTCTTGTACCAGAATCGGGACCTCCTTATTGACAAATAGGGCTGAATCATTTGATCATTGAAATCCACCCCCCCATGTAGATATTATAATCTTGGACACATGTCGGTTTTTCAATGGGACCTCGTCTTCACTGAACTACAACTGTAGTGTCATCGTGAATGGTGGACATCATGTGCACGTTCCTGTTATCCTTCCACCTCAAGGCCAGCACTTCATTGCATCTCAGTGTTGCTCTTTCCCCCCTTTGCAGCTTTGCAGGCCAGGGTTTTTTCGATATATAGGTGTTTAAAAAGGGGCAGGCTGGTATAAAAGTTGTCAAGGTATAAATGATATCCTTTTTTCAGAAGTGGGTAAGTCAGGTCCCATATGATTTTTCCAGTTGTGCCCATGTAGGCAGGGCACTCAGGGGGCTGGAGCTGGGAATCTCTTCCTTCATATATGCGGAACGCATACAGATATCCCATGGCTCTCTCACAGAGTTTGTAAAATTTTACTCCGTATTTGGCCTTTTTGCTAGGAATATATTGTTTTATTCCTAGCCGGCCTGAAAATGGTACCAGGGACTCATCCACACATATATGCTTCTCGGGGACATAGAGTTCTGCAAATCGTTGGGAAAATAAATTTATCAGTGGGCGAAGCTTATATAACTTATCGGAATTTGGATGATTGCGGGGAGGGCACTGGGTGTTGTCGTTAAAATGAAAGAATCTCATAATCATCTCATATCGGGACCTGGGCATTGCGGCAGAATACATGGGCCTATGGTGGATGGGGTTGGTGGACCAATAGGCATGTCCTTCATTTTTTTTGTAAGTCCCATGTTTAGGGTGAGGCCCAAAAACAATGTGAACTCCTCCAAATTCAGATCTCTCCACTGAAACGGACAGGCATAAGATGATTGGGGGTTGCTGGCAATATACTGCTGGGCATACAAATTTGTCTGGTCCACAATGAATTGCAGCAAAGTGTCAGACAAAAACAGGTGAAAGCAATCGATCTCTGTGAAATTTTGGGTGTTGGCCTGCACACCTGGCTGTGCTGTAAAAGGGGGAATAATTGGTGATCCCGAGTTGGAAGGCAGCCATGTTGGGTTGGCAAGACCATCTGGCATGTATGTAGCGGCCCTGGTTCCTGGGGGACATGACACTCCAGTAGTTGGGGGAGTTGAATTTCCTGTGCTGGTACTCAGGTGTGATGTGGCAGCACTGGTACTGGGCCTGGGCATTTGTTCGCGGGGCCTATCGCTGGCGGCAACACTGGTACTGGGCCTTTGTTCCTGGGGCCTATTGCTGGCGGCAGCGCTGGTACTGGGCCTGGGAATATAACCCTGGTTGCTTTTGGCTGCCTGGTTTCCAGAGTGTCATGCCCTTTTAGGAGGGACCCATTCTTCATCTGAATCATTACTACTCTCGATCGGTTCAAATGCCGAATTTGATTCGGAATCAGAATTGGAATTGGAATCTGATGAGAACTCCCCGGTGCTCTCATCAATCATGGAGAGGATCTGGAATGCCTCCTCACTAGTATATACTTTTTTGGACATGGCTGTGTGGCGGGTAGCTTTGCGACGGGTGACAGATGGGTGGCAGGTGATGGTCACTGATGGGCTGTGCGATGGGTGGCAGGTGACGTTCACTGAGAGGTGATGATGGTGTGATGGGCGATGGTCACTGATGGACGACGGGCGATGGTCACTGATGGGTGACAGGATACGGACGGTGACGGGTGATGGTCACAGATGGTTGACAGGTGACGGTCACTGATGGGTGACAGGTGATGGGTGACAGGCCACAGTCGCTGATGGGTGACGGGTGCACTGCTGACGGTCACTGATGGGTGACAGGGCACAGTCATTGATGGGTGATAGGTACACCACTGATGGTCACTGCTGGGTGACGGGTGACAGGGCAGGTCACTGATGGGTGACGGGTGACAGGGCATGGTCACTGATGGGTGACAGGCGATGGTCACTGATGGGTGACAGGCCATGGATGGTGATGGGTGATGGTCACAGATGGTTGACAGGCGACGGTCACTGATGGGTGATGGGTGACAGGCCACAGTCGGTGATGGGTGCACCGCTGATGGTCACTGATGGGTGACGGGTGACAGGGCACGGTCACTGATGGGTGACGGTTGCACCGCTGATGGTCACTGATGGCAGTCTCTTATGTGACAGGTGCACTTTTATGGGGTGACTATTGGGTGACAGATGACAATGGAGGGGGGGCAATGGGATGGGTGTGGTGTTGGTGCAGACACTACTAAACATAGATCTGTAACTCACTGCTCCTTGCTCTTCTCTCCTCACACTGGAAACGGTGTGTGAGGAGAGAAGAGCTGGTAACAGCTAGTGACAGCTCTATGTTTACATTTAGTGATCGGCTGTGAATGGATCACAGCCGATCACGTGGTACACAGCCCTGGCCAATGGCTGTCGGTGACGAGCAGTGTTCCCGGGAACACGCCGCCACCGACGTGCACGCACAGCGTGCTCACGATCGCGCGCATGCGCCGTGCAATGCGGGGAGTTACCATTCGTGATCAGCTGTGACTTCATCACTGCCGATCACGTGATAAACAGCCATGCCCAGTGGCTGTTCACCCCTGTCGGTGACGAGCGGTGTCTCAGTGACACGGCGCCACCAACAGTACAGGGCTGCATGCACATGATCGCGCGCATGCCCTGTTTAAACCGGCTCACTTCATATGACGTCCGGCCAGAAATAGAGCCTTACTGTCCTGCAGTCATATGACAGTGGGAGGTAGGCTAGTGGTTAAGCTAATAAAATTGGGAAGCGGTTCTCAACCATAGCCTCTCTCATTCCGGCCCTCAAGCCAGTTGCAGATCCCCTAACCTGCCACATCACCTCCCAGTTCCATAGTTCCCCCAACCTTCAACAGTGTCCTGCAGGGCACCTCTGCCCCTGCAGTGCCCTCCAGTTTCCCAGAGTGCCCCAGCAAAGTCCCCAGCCTCCTAGAGAGTAGCTCCCTCCAGAGACACATTTCCTCACAGTTCCCCCTAGCTTCCTTCAGAAACCTTGTCCCTTACAGCAGTGGTCATCGACCCTGTCCTCAGGGCCCACTAACAGGCCAGGTTTTATGTATTACCTTGGGGAGATGCAGACTAGAATACTGCAATTACTGAGCAGCAAATGATATCACCTGTGATGTATTTCAGTTATCCCGCAAACCTGGTCTGTTAGTGGGCCCTGAGGACAGGGTTGATGACCACTGCCTTACAGGACCACCAAGCCTGTCCTCTAATCCCCTTCACAATCCCCATCCTCCACAGTGACATCCAGCCCTATACAGAGATTTCCAGATTTTAAATACATATTTTGTAAAACCATACTTTTATTGTGTGGGTATATATACTGTATATATATATATATATAGCATATTTTTGTATTTACTGTTGAGGCATGGAAGGTTTTGTTTTGGTAGATTTTGCCATAAAACAGTAGCCATCATAGCTGTTTGCTGTTTGAAGTAAATACGCTTTTTTCATTTTCATAAACCCATGTATTAATTTACAGAAACCACAACAAGGCCTATGGTAACAGTAAGAGCTGTGAAAATGTGGAATAGACTCCCTCCAGAGGTGGTTCTGGCAAGCTCAGTGGATTGTTTTAAAAAAAGGCCTGGATTCTTTCCTAAATGTACATAATATAACGGGGTACTAACATTCATAGGTAAAGTTGATCCAGGGGAAATCCGAATGCCTCTTGGGGGACCAGGAAGGAATTTTTTCCCCTGTTGTAGCAAATTGGATCATGCTTTTGCTGGGGTTTTTCGCCTTCCTCTGGATCAACTGTGGATGAAGGGTTGTATATATGGGATTGTGTTATATATATATATATATATATGTTATATATATATATATATATATATATATATATATATATATATATTTATATATATATTGGTTGAACTAGATGGACTTGTGTCTTTTTTTAACCTAACTATGTAACTATGTATAACTATGTATAAGCCCATGTATTGATTTACAGAAACCACAACAAGGCCTATGGTGAGCTTCACACCAGAATGGAACAAGATCTTTACTGGAGAGGCTATTACAATGACCTGTGATGTGAGGTCGATGGTGCAAGGAGTTTTGGTCTATACCTGGTACAAGGATGGTCACTGGTTACATACAGGGAAGAGTTATACAATTCAACAAGCCCAATACTCACACAGTGGAAACTACCAGTGCCAGTTAGGTACCAGTGACAGAAGTGACTCAGCCAGACTTGATGTCGATAACAGTGAGTCACAGATTTCCTTTTACCAGTGATTTTCTGTATCAAGAAGACAATTAAGCAGTGTTGCAGGTCATTCTGGAATGCTATGTATTGGAAGCCAAGTGAGACTTGAAAAGATTTGCAGAGAGCTGTATGGAGGGAGTTTATGCATGACGGAATGAGTAGATAGTGGTTGTGATTCCTCCTAGTGGTGGATCATAATAAATATAAGTAAGCTGGATGGGCTTTCTGTTTGGAAAATGTATTCCTGAAGCAGGGGGCATATCATTACAATTAGTGGGCCCGTGTGCAAGATAAAAAGTGGGTCCCTTGGCATTGATAAAAAAAAAGTGGCACTCTACGAAATGTATGCGTGGCTTAAATTGCGCTAAATATTGGGTGTGGCTTAAAAGGGGTGTAGTTTAATAGAGTCTGAGATGCCTTACACGCAGAATGCAGTAATGTTAAATAGGGAATGTACAGTGCAGATTGTACGGTGGTGGGTAGTATGTGCAGGAGAGGAGTGCGGAGTGTATGGTAGCGGGTAGTATGTACAGGAGAGTAGTTTTTTATTTTTATGTATTTATTTTTTTACAATCTCAATTGTTTTTATTTTTTTTTTTCACAATGCTTTTTGGGGGGAAGGGGGGTGGGGTGGGTTGAGACAGTGGTCAGTGTCGGTAGGGCGGAGGAGGGGGGGTTGTCTGTAGTTTTTTATTTTATATTTTTTTTACAATTACATTTTTTTGTATTTATTGATTGTTTTTTTTATCAGTCCTGTTGGTGGGCTATAGTAAAATATATCAGACCCCTGACATCTCCCCTTTGAGACAGAGAAAAGGACTAAAGACAGAGATTCCCCAGTCCTTTTCTCAGGAGCCTCAGCACTGAAAATGAATGAACAGGAGTCCTGTTTGTTCATAAACTGAAACAGAGTAAATGCAGTTTATTATTCTCAGTTAACAAAGGACACAGGAGTGATTGGTCTGATTCAGAAAAGGAAGGGGCCCATAAATGACATATTTACCAGCCCCTTCATCTGCTCAGCATCCTGACAGATCCCCCCAGCAGCCAGTGGGAGAGGAGAGAAGGAGAGGGAAGCCAGCTGCGGGAGACGAGGGGGGGCATAGGAGGAGCACACAGGGGGGCTGGAGGAGAGGCACACAAGGGGGGGGGGGGGCGGAGGAGCACATGAGGGATGGCAGAGGAGGAGGACACGGGGGGCAGTCGGGGATGATTGCTGCAGTGGGGGAGGGGTCAGCTGCAAGCACTGATCTCCCTGTATGGATTTTCAGCTGACAGCCTCGGGAGGGAGAGGAGGAGAAGTGTCTGTCAGCTGCTTCACTGAAAGCTATACAGTGAGATTGGTGCTTGTAACTGTCCTCACACCAATCACCCCAACTGTCAACCAGGGGATCATCCATGTGTGCAGTGTGGGTCACAGTGGGCCCTGAATACCCTGCACACATGGATGATATGCCTCTATCCTGAAGTCAGGATACTTAGGCCCATAATAAGTGAAATTTGTTTCAGAAAAGGCACAAAAAAAAACTATAGCAGATGTTCTTTCGGTTTCTACCCTTAAGCAGAACTTTTGAATTCTTGAAATGGCCAACAAACTCACTTCAAAGTGTATGTAATGCCAAAACTTTAAAGCGCGAGTGGGTAAAGTTTAGAGCTCATTAAAGTTTTTGTTATTGCTGTCTGTGTCCCCAATAGATAGAGTGACCTACAGTCAGGTCCATAAATATTGGGACATCAACCCAATTCTAATCTTTTTGACTCTATACACCACCACAATGGATTTGAAATGAAACAAACAAGATGTGCTTTAACTGCAGAATTTCAGCTTTAATTTGAGGGTATTTACATCCAAATCAGGTGAACGGTGTATGAATTACAACAGTTTGTATATGTGCCTCCCACTTTTTAAGGGACCAAAAGTAATGGGACAATTGGCTGCTCAGTTGTTCCATGGCCAGGTGTGTGTTATTCCCTCATTATCCCATTTACAAGGAGCATATAAAAGGTCAAGAGTTCATTTCAAGTGTGCTATTTGCATTTGGAATCTGTTGCTGTCAACTCTCAATATGAGATCCAAGGAGCTGTTACTATCAGTGAAGCAAGCCATAATTAGGCTGAAAAAACAAAACAAACCCATCAGAGAGATAGCCAAATCAACTGTTTGGAACATTCTTAAAAAGAAAGAACGCACCGGTGAGCTCAGCAACCAAAAGACCTGGAAGACCACAGAAAACAACTGTGGTGGATGATCGAAGAATCCTATCCCTGGTGAAGAAAACACCATTCACAACAGTTGGCCAGATCAAGAACACTCTCCAAGAGGTAGGTGTATGTGTGTCAAAGTCAACAATCAAGAGAAGACTTCAACAGAGTGAATACAGAGGGTTCGCCACAAGATGTAAACCATTGTTGAGCCTCAAAAACAGGAAGGCCAGATTAGAGTTTGCCAAACAACATTTAAAAAAGCCTTCACAGTTCTGGAACAACATCCTATGGACAGATGAGACCAAGATCAACTTGTACCAGAGTGATGGGAAGAGAAGAGAATGGAGAAGGAAAGGAACTGCTCATGATCCAAAGCATACCACCTCATCAGTGAAGCATGGTGGTAGTGTCATGGTGTGGGCATGTTTGGCTGCCAATGGAACTGGTTCTCTTGTATTTATTGATGATGTGACTGCTGGCAAAAGCAGGATGAATTCTGAAGTGTTTCGGGCAATATTATCTGCTCATATTCAGCAAAATGCTTCAGAACTCGGCGCTTCACAGTGCAGATGGACAATGACCCGAAGCATACTGCAAAAGCAACCAAAGAGTTTTTTAAGGGAAAGAAGTGGAATGTTATGCAATGACCAAGTCAATCACCTGACCTGAATCCGATTGAGCATGCATTTCAATTGCTGAAGACAAAACTGAAGGGAAAATGCCCCAAGAACAAGCAGGAACTGAAGACAGTTCCAGTAGAGGCCTGGCAGAGCATCACCAGGGATGAAACCCAGCTTCTGGTGATGTCTATGCATTCCAGACTTCAGGCTGTACTTGACTGCTAAGGATTTGCAACCAAGTATTAAAAAGTGAAAGTTTGATGGATGATTGTTAATCTGTCCCATTACTTTTGGTCCCTGAAAAAAGTGGGAGGCACATATACAAACTGTTGTAATTCCTACACCGTTCACATGATTTGGATGCAAACACCCTCAAATTAAATCTGTAAGTCTGCAGTTAAAGCACATCTTGTTTGTTTCATTTCAAATCCATTGTGGTGGTGTATAGAGCCAAAAAGATTAGAATTGTGTTGATGTCCCAATATTTATGGACCTGACTGCATCTGTTTTTCTGCCTTATTCTGACTTATCTGTCCTGGTAAGCCCTGATCCTCCTCTTCTTGGCTCCCTTGCTGGTGCTCCTGCCCCCCCCCCCCTTCCTGCCGAGGAGTGCTCCTTTAGCAAGCCATCAGGGCACTTATGTGTGCTCACTCCCAAGCCAGCTCTTTGTGTCCATAAGACAGAGAGTGCTTTCTCCCTCCTCATTGGCTAGAATGCATTAGGGTAAAGTACCTGCCTTTAGAACCATTTTCAGCTGGCCATACACTATTCTGCTGGACAGGCTGAATTTCAATCAGTGAGTTGCCTCCCTAACATGACAAAAATTGGTCATTTAATCAAATTTTGTCAAGGAGATGTGTGGTAACATTTTTGAAAGATCAGCAGCTGCAGCCAATCTGCTGCAGCCACTGATAAGTGTATTCAAACAGCAACATGTGCTGCTGTCAGAATACAATGTCCTGAAGGTGGATTCCTCCATCCACCTTGTTTGTGCACGAATTAAAAAAAACTGTGTATAGCCAGCCTTAGAGAGAGGGAGAAATCTTCTGCTGACAGCATTTGAGGGGAGGATCTCCTCTTACGTTGGAAAGAAGTATTCTTGCTTCCGGACAAGTCTGTGGGCAGAACATAAAGAGAAATCTCCCCCAGGACAGACACCAAAATAAAGAATAAACCTGATGGGGTCTTAACCCTTCCCATATATTCCAAATAAAAAAAAAAGCTTCACCTTGACCTACATTTAAAGGCTAAAGCCCAATACATACACACTATCAGATTTTCTGCTGATTTTTGTCTTCAGATTTACCAAAACCATATAATATGAGGTCAAACCTTAGGAGTTTCAATTTGTATGCAATCAGGCAGGCCCTTGCACTATATGGTTTTGGTAAATCTGAAGACAAAAATCAGCAGAAAATCTGATAGTGTGTATGGGGCTTTATTCTATCTTTTGCAAATAAATAATAAATGCACCCGCATTGATTAATAAAAAAATATTAATTTGTTGTTTTTTTCATTAGGGTCTACAAAGCATTGCAACCACAGTCAGGGTTGAAAAGGCTCATGCAGACTATTTTACTATCTGCTGGTCTGTAATAGGGATGGGCTATCTGTTCGAGTCGAACATGAGTTCGACTTGAACACTGGCTGTTCGCCCGTTCGCCGAACAGCGAACAATTCGAAAAACCGCGCAACACCCTTTAAAATTCTATGGGAGAAATCTAAATAGCTAATTTTAAAGATTAATATGCAAGTTATTGTCATAAAAAGTGTTTGGGGACCTGGGTCCTGCCCCAGGGGACATGTATCAATGCAAAAAAAGTTTTAAAAACAGCCGTTTTTTCAGGAGCAGTGATTTTAATAATGCTTAAAATGAAACAATAAAAGTGAAGTATTCCTTTAAATTTCGCACCTGGGGTGTGTCTAAAGTATGCCTGTAAAGTAGTGCATGTTTCCCGTGTTTATAACAGTCCGAGAGCAAAATGATATTTCTAAAGGAAAAAAAAGTAATTTAAAAGGGCTAGCGCTAGTGCCGGGAATGAATGAATTGTGGGTCCCGACAATACACAAAGTCATTGAAAGTCATTGAAAAATAAAAAAAAAATGCGTGGGGGTCCCCCAAAATTCCATTACCAGGCCCTTCAGGTCTGGTATGGATTTTAAGGGGAACTCCGCACCAAAATGTAAAAAAAAAATGGCGTGGGGTTCCCCCAAAAATCCACACCAGACCTATATCCGGGCACGCAACCTGGCAGGCCGCAGGAAAAGAGGGGGGATGAGAGAGAGCTCCCCCCCTCCTGAACTGTACCAGGTCACATGCCCTCAACATGGGGAGGATGTCCCCATGTTGATGGGGACAAGGGCCTCATCCCCACAACCCTTGCCCGGTGGTTGTGGGGGTCTGCGGGCGGGGGGCTTATCGGAATCTGGAAGCCCTCATTAACAAAGGGGACACCCAGATCCTGGCCCCCCTATGTGAATTGGTAAGGGGTACACTGTACCCCTACCATTTCACAAAAAGAAAGTGTCAAAATGTTAAAAAACCACAGGAGACGACTTGGGACAAGTCCTTTATTAAAAATAAAAAAATAAAAATAAAAAAGAGATTCCAGCAATGTAATCCAATAAATCCATGCTCCTACTCCAGCGATGTAATCCAATTCTTGATCTCCAGTGATGGATGATCTCCAGCGACTCCAGCGAGGAACACGCACAGGATCCTGCCTCCACCGGAGGCACCCAGCCAATGACGTGGCGCTAGCTTGACAGCTCTTATGTAGCTGAGGGCGGGGCTACCCGTCACGTGACCCCGTCCCCCTCTGACAAGGGGAAATGCCGGGGTTTCCCAATGAGGTGTATGGATGACCCCGCCCCCTCTGATGCAACCGGAATCCTGCAGGAACCCTTCAGGTCTGGTATAGATTTTTTGGGGGGGGGAACCACATGCCATTTTTTAAATTTTGGCGCAGAGTTCCCCTTTATATCCATACCAAACCTGAACGGCCTGGTAATGGAATTTTGGGGGACCCCCACACATTTTATTTTATTTTTCAATGACTTTCAATGAATTTTATGTGTATTGTCGGGACCGACAATTCATTAATAGCCAGCACTACCTCTAGCACTTTTAAATGACTTTTTTTTCCTTTAGAAATGTAATTTTGCTCTCGGACTGTTATAAACACGGGAAACATGTGCTACTTTACAGGCATACTATAGACACCCCCCAGTTACAAAATTTAAAGGAATATTTCATGGCCGTTTTTAAAACTTATTTTTGCATTGATACATGTCCCCTGGGGCAGGACCCAGGTCCCCAAACACTTTTTATGACAATAACTTGCATATTAACCTTTAAAATTAGCACTTTTGATTTTTCATGTTCGTGTCCCTTTGTTGCAGTGACAGAAGGGAATTGCAACACAAAACTCTGCGCTCTGAGCCTACCCTTTTTGAAGCCAATTAGAGCCTCTGCCTCTAATCATGTGCTTCCAAAAAAACAAACCCCATTGGAATCCATGAGTCCGGCAATTTGCATGTAGATTAGGGGCCGGCGCATGGATTAGGGGGGCGGTGCCCCTGCGCCCCATATAAACGGGCTGCCGCTGGCCAAAGCTATTCTGGCTATACTTCTAGGTCACAGGAGTGCAGTTCGTTTTCCACTCCTGTGACCCATTTTCAGCTGACAGTGGGCTAAAGTCCAGTGTTGGCTGATGTCACTCAGCTGGTCCAGGTTTGGGAAGGACCTGACAATATGGTCGAGATCCACCCAGATGCCTTGAACGGCACCTGGCTCATCCTCTCAGCGATCCACTGAAAGTCTGAGCCAGCCCCTCTCTCTCCCTCCTCCAGCGGTCCAGTGAGTGCTGGAGGGGCAGAGCAGAAAGCCAGTGACTGACAGTCACGGCTCACTGCTCAGAGCAGAGCTGGAGAACTGAGCGATCAGTGGTGTTTGATTGCTCAGTTCTTACTGCAGAGCTGACGTGGGAGAGATGCAACATCGATGCAGCATCCACCTAGGTGGGTATAAGTGTCCATACTTCTCTTTAAATGATGTGGTTGTGGCGCCATGCAGACTGCATTTACATGCAGCTTGCCCTAGGTAATGCCCACATGCGAATGAAAGGGGTAGACCATAGACAGTAAGGGTGAGAAGAAAAATAGTCGGAAACATAGACTTAACTTTAAAGGCTAAACATAGAACTCAAAACTGGTCGTATGTTGATTGAATTTTGGCCATTTCCTAAAGAATTGACTGAAATTCGCTCAGTTGGTGGCCCTGTTAACCTCCTCCCATCAGACATTCCTTGATTAATTTGGACTTTTAGACTGAATTTGCTGGTTGGAAAATTGTCAGCTGAAAAGCGGCATCATCCAATCAGATGCTGCCACTGTTCAGGTATTTTGGCACCCAGCAGGGAAAGCTGTCAAAATACAATAGGTACAGCCTGCAGGCTGAACAAAAATAAAAGCTTTAGACGTCCTACTTAAGTAAGAGTGATGATAAGATGGTCACCAAACTTGGTGACAAGGTGTACATATAGATTACCTCAAATCAGTGGTTCTCAGCATCAATCCTCAAGTACCCCCAATGGGCCATGTTTTGGGAACTTCCTTTAGATAAAATAACTCTTATCAATACCATGTCATTGATATTGATTTAAAACAGCTATAAAGGAAAACCTGAAAACATGTACCACTGTTGGGGGTACTTGAGGACTGAGGTTGAGAACCACTGCCCCAAATAACTTCTGTAGTTGATAACAACTCCAATGTTTGGATGAGCTCATTGCTACCTTCTAGGGTAGCCACAAAGGGCCTTGTCCTTTCCTAGCCATTATGGTGGGGTAGAATTGGGCCATTTTTAATGGTTTATGGATCACAAATAGCAGTTCACAGATTTGTCTTGTTACCTGGATCTGCCCAGTAGTATTTTTTATGTTTTATTTTTTATTTTTTAGCTGTGCTCCTCTATCCTCTTTTTTTCCCTGAGACACTCAGTGACCAAGATTGTTTTTCATATGTGCAATGGTGGCTGTACACGCTTTGATAAATTATTTATTTTCTGATTGATCTCTTCTGTTAGGAATGATCGATCCATATTTGACAACCGATTCGATTGATATGCCACACTTGGGGAAACGGATTTTGATTTCTTTCAATACTATTGTAGTTTATGATAATTAGTTATTGATCGATCTCTGTTACCACTATGTAATCTCTTAATCTGACCAATGGAGATACCATCGTATTTACAAACAAAATATTTTGGTGCTGCAGAATGATCCAAATGATAAATAATTCAGTGCCCTCAGACTCAGTGTGTTGAAATCTGATCCAAAATCGATTAAAAGGGAAGTTATGGCTTTTCAATTGCTTGCAGATTTGATTGTTTTGATTGAATCGTGCATTGTTTAGATAATGGAATCAAAGTGTGTATGGTCACCACAAGTCATAAGAGCACTCAGTATGCTTCTTGAGCTGCTTGAGGGTTCTGGTCCACTTTTGCACATGATTCCAACACAGCTCCTTCAGTACTACCACATACAGCTTCTCCTCCTCTGGTTTTGGGCATTTGATCCAGCTCTATTTTTACTCTTCATTGGTTCCTCATGTGCAACACTACCTTACTAATTATTTCTTATTTTACTTTCAGGCTATCTCATCCTGCAGGCTCCTCTTCATGTGTATGAAGGGGACAATGTTACACTGAGGTGTACTCAGTTTCCTGGGTACGCAGGCAAACTGACTGCATTTTACAAGGACGATATGGTCATTCAAGATTGGTCACTCAAATCTGAACTACTTATTGAAAACATAGACAACACATCTAATCAGAGGTACAAATGCACAAAACAGGTTCAACGCCATTTATTGTATTACCTGCACACAGCTAAAGTGACCTTTTCAGCCCAAGGTAAATGTAGAGAACTTAAAGTGATACTAAGCCTAATGTTTAATTGCTATTGTCTCTTCTATTTTCATGATCATGCAAATTTATTTAATGTAGTATAAAAAAGCATCTGAGTTCCTTATTTATTTATTGCTGTTCAATGGTCACATGACATTTCCCAGGCCTTACCCATCCTCAGGGAAAGGTTTGAGGGGGTGGTTTCTAGTACAGGTCCATAGTCCAAATGTCATCTGCTTCTATAGAGCATACCTCAGCACAGGACATCTGCACTATGGACCTGTGTCTGCACAGGGCTGATTGGTGCTGTGCCAGTCACATGACATAAAAAAGGCTTTCAGAATAGAGAATCAAAATAAATAATACAATAAAGTGTTCTAAAGCGTCATACAAATCTATATTTTAAAGCAAATGTTTATTATTATTATTTTTTTTTCTGCAATGACATGGTGTAGGAGGAGTTTTGGTTGCTTGACAATAGTTAGTTTTCACTTTGTTCACACTGCAAAGAGATCTAGGGGAGGTTCTGGCAATCACAGAAAGATAAAACTGAAAAATTGCACTTGTGTAACAAAAATGAAAAATAAAAGTAAAAAACATGAAATATAAAAATCCACTATGAGATATTCATCATAGTAACTATACCAGTTTTAGACATTGAACCGCACTAGAAAAAATTGAAAAAAAACCCCAACTTTCCCAAATACATATGCAAAAATAATCACTCATGAACAAGTGCATCCAGGTCTGCTCATAAGGCAGTGCAGCCAGCCCTCCTCTACTGGGCCCAGGCCCCATCAGTTCAAAAGGGGGGTTCAGGCATCTGCTGAGCAAGAGGACTAGCTGTTTTGTCTTATTGCAGACACCAATCCTCTTCTGCCACCCCCTGCAGAGCTGCCAGCTTCTCCTCCTCTTTCTTCCACTAGCTGCAGTGCAGGGGAATTGGTTCTAGCACATGAACTGCTTCCACCTGTCTAGACCCCCCTGTGTTACCCTTTCCTCCGCAGCACTGCTGGCTTCCCTGCTTCCCTGCTCTACTGTTCTGGCCAGCCTCTACAGGCACACAGATGGATGTTTCAGGATAGAGAGCGGGGGAAGAGGCTGATAAATATGTCATTTTCTGGCCCCTTCCTTTCCTGAATGAGCACAGTGAGTGAATGGTACCAATCACTTCTGTGTAATTTCATAGTTGAAGCATAGTAAACTGTTTTCACTATGCTTCAGTTTGTGAATGAGCAGGAAGCCGTAGAGCACTTCCTATTTATTCATCTGTGCAGCTGAGGTTGCAGAGAAAGGGACTGATAAATCTAAGTCCTCAGTCACTTTCGGCCGGGTGGGGCGTCCAGTCAGGGAGGCTGTATGGGGCCCCGTGATTTCTAACAGCAGCCCCGAGTGCATCTAGAAGTTTAAATGAATCCTTAAAAAGTTCACATTGCAAAGAATGAAGTCCTCTGTTATTTGCTCATATACAATATCTCACAAAAGTGAGTACACCCCTTACATTTTTGTAAATATTTTATTATATCTTTTCATGTGACAACACTGAAGAAATTACACTTTGCTACAATGTAAAGTAGTGAGTGTACAGCTTGTATAACAGTGTAAATTTGCTGTCCCCTCAAAATAACTCAACACACAACCATTAATATCTAAACTGCTGGCAACAAAAGTGAGTATACCCTAAGTAATAATGTCCAAATTGGGCCCAATTAGCCATTTCCCTCCCTGATGTCATGTGACTCGTTAGTGTTACAAGGTCTCAGGTGTGAATGGGGAGCAGGTGTGTCAAATTTGGTGTTATCGCTCTCACGCTCTCATACTGGTCACTGGAAGTTCAACATGGCACCTCATGGCAAAGAACTCTCTGAGGATTTGAAAAAAAGAATCGTTGCTCTACATAAAGATAGCCTAAGCCAGTGATGGCTAACCTTGGCACACCAGATGTTTTGGAACTACATTTCCCATGATGTTCTACTACACTGCAGACTGCATGCGCATCATGGGAAATGTAGTTCCAAAACATCTGGGGTGCCAAGGTTCGCCATCACTGGCTTAGGCTATAAGAAGATTGTCAAGACCCAGAAACTGAGCTGCAGCACGATGGCCAATACCATACAGTGGTTTAACAGGACAGGTTCCACTCAGAACAGGCCTCACCATGGTCAACCAAAGAAGTTGATTGCACGTACTCAGCGTCATATCCAGAGGTTGTCTTTGGGAAATAGACATAAGAGTGCTGCCAGCATTGCTGCAGAGGTTGCAGGGGTGGGGGGTCAGCCTGTCAGTGCTCAGACCATACGCTGCACCAAATTGGGCTGCATGGCTGTCATCCCAGAAGGAAGCCTCTTATAAAGATGCACAAGAAAGCCCGCAAACAGTTTGCTGAAGACAAGCAGACTAGGGACATGGATTACTGGAACCATGTCCTGTGGTCTGATGAGACCAAGATAAACTTATTTAGTTCAGATGGTGTCAAGCGTTTGTGGCGGCAACCAGGTGAGGAGTACAAAGTACAAGTGTGTCTCGCCTACAGTCAAGAATGGCGGTGGGAGTGTCATGGTCTAGGGCTGCATGAGTGCTGCTGAACTGAGCTACAGTTCATTAAGGAAACCATGAATGCCAACATGTACTTTGACATACTGAAGCAAGGCATAAGCCCCTCCCTTCGGAGACTGGGCCGCAGGGCAGTATTCCAACATAACAACCCCAAACACACCTCCAAGATGACCACTGCCTTGCTAAAGAAGCTGAGGGTAAAGGTGATGGACTGGCTAAGCATGTCTCCAGACCAAAACCCTATTGAGCATCTGTGGGGGATCTTCAAACGAAAGGTGGAGGAGTTCAAGGTCTCTAACATCCACCAACTCCGTGATGTTGTCATGGAGAAGTGGAAGAGGACTCCAGTGGCAACCGGTGAAGCTCTGGTGAACTCCATGCCCAAGAGGGTTAAGGCAGTGCTGGAAAATAATGGTGGCCACACAAAATATTGACACTTTGGGCCCAATTTGGACATTTTCACTTAGGGGTGTACTCACTTTTGTGAGATACTGTATGAATTATAACCAAAGATCAGTTAACCACCACCAATCCGTGCTTTGGAACCACCACGTCAATGGTATAAATGCAGGCTAATAACTGAAAAACTACCCTCTAACTAAAGAGAAGTCATATGGAGCTCATGAATTAAAGAATGAATGAGAACCACACCACTCCCGCTGGTACCCAGAAAGAAGTCTAGCGCTAAAATCACATCCCTAAATGAACTAGGACAATGTTGTGAATCTCACAATCAATGTTGAGAAAAATATGAAACCTTAATTATATATGTTCACAGTGATAATAAAGTACATCAATGTTAATGAGCAAGTGAACAAATAAATGTTAAGTCCATAAGTTGCAGAAACCCAATGTGTAGTGAGTCCAAAAACAAAAGATGAATAAAGCAATAAAAAGCAAATGTTCACAGTATCCTCTTGACACCAACAGTGAAAACAATTTGTGAAGAAGGTTTAAAGTAGATAAGCCTTCATCTAAATTGGTGGTGTATTACCAAAATGTTCTAACCCAAAGGGACGTACGCCCAGTGAGTTAAACAGGCTTGTGGTGGTTTGTACCAAAGATGGGGGCATCAAATCTAGCGACCTTTAACCACTTTAGCCCCGGACCATTATGCTGCCTAAGGAAAAAGAGGACTTTTTCCAATTTGGCACTGCGTCGCTTTAACTGCTAATTGCGCGGTCATGCAATGCTGTACCCAAACAAAATTTGTGTCCTTTTCTTCCCACAAATAGAGCTTTCTTTTGATGGTATTTGATCACCTCTGCCGTTTTTATTTTTTGCGCTATAAACGGAAAAAGAACGAAAATTTTGAAAAAAAATGATATTTTCTAATTTTGTTATAAAAAAATCCAATAAACTCAATTTTAGTCATACATTTAGGCCAAAATGTATTCGGCCACATGTCTTTGGTAAAAAAAATGTCAATAAGCGTATATTTATTGGTTTGCGCAAAAGTTATAGCGTCCACAAACTAGGGTACATTTTCTGGAATTTACACAGCTTTTAGTTTATGACTGCTTATGTCATTTCTTGAGGTGCTAAAATGGCAGGGCAGTACAAAACCCCCCCAAATGACCCCATTTTGGAAAGTAGACACCCCAAGGAAATTGTTGAGAGGCATGTTGAACCCATTGAATATTTATTTTTTTTGTCTCAAGTGATTGAATAATGACAAAAAAAAATAAATTTACAAAAAGTTGTCACTAAATGATATATTGCTCACACAGGCCATGGGCCTATGTCGAATTGCACCCCAAAATACATTCAGCTGCTTCTCCTGAGTAAAGGGATACCACAATTGTGGGACTTTTTGGGAGCCTAGCCGCGTACGGGGCCCCGAAAACCAATCACTGCCTTCAGAATTTCTAAGGGCATAAATTTTTGATTTCACTCCTCACTACCTATCACAGTTTTGAAGGCCATAAAATGCCCAGATGGCACAACCCCCCCCCCCCCCCCCCCGATGTTTGAGCAATATATCATTTACTGACAAGTTTGTGCATAAAAAAAAAAAAAATGTGTCTTTTTCTCGCAACTTGTGTCACAATATAAAATATTCCATGGACTCGACATGCCTCTCAGCAAATAGCTTGGGGAGTCTACTTTCCAAAATGGGGTCATTTGGGGGGGTTTTGAACTGTCCTAGCATTTTATGCACAACATTTAGAAGCTTATGTCACACATCACCCACTCTTCTAACCACTTGAAGACAAAGCCCTTTCTGACACTTTTTGTTTACATGAAAAAATTATTTTTTTTGCAAGAAAATTACTTTGAACCCCCAAACATTATATATTTTTTTAAAGCAAATGCCCTACAGATTAAAATGGTGGGTGTTTCATTTTTTTTTTCATACAGTAATTGTGCAGCGATTTTTCAAACGCATTTTTTGGGGAAAAAACACACTTTTTTAAATTTTAATGCACTAAAACACACTATATTGCCCAAATGTTTGATGAAATAAAAAAGATGATCTTAGGCTGAGTACATGGATACCAAACATGACATGCTTTAAAATTGCGCACAAATTGTGCAGTGGCGACAAACTAAATCCATTTTTAAAAGCCTTTAAAAGCCTTTACAGGTTACCACTTTAGATTTACAAAGGAGGTCTACTGCTAAAATGACTGCCCTCGATCTGACCTTCGCTGTGATACCTCACATGCATGGTGCAATTGCTGTTTACATTTGACGCCAGACCGACGCTTGCGTTCGCCTTTGCGCGAGAGCAGGGGGGGACAGGGGTGCTTTTTTTTTTTTTTTCTTTATTTTTTTTTGATTTTTTTATCTTATTTTTAAACTGTTCCTTTCATTTTTATGTTTTTTAATCATTTTTATTGTTATCTCAGGGAATGTAAATATCCCCTATCATAGCAATAGGTAGTGACAGGTACTCTTTTTAAAAAAAATTGGGGTCTATTAGACCCTAGATCTCTCCTCTGCCCTCAAAGCATCTGACCACACCAAGATCGGTGTGATAAAATGCTTTCCCAATTTCCCAATGGCGCTGTTTACATCCGGCGAAATCTAAGTCATGAAATGCTCGTAGCTTCCGGTTTCTTAGGCCATAGGGATGTTTGGAGCCATTCTGGTCTCTGATCAGCTCTATGGTCAGCTGGCTGAATCACCGGCTGCATTTTCAGGTTCCCTGTTGGGACAGGAGAGCCAGAGAAAAACATGGAAGACGGTGAGGGGGGATTCCCTCCCACTGCTTGTAAAAGCAGTCTAGAGGCTAATTAGCCGCTAGGATTGCTTTTACATGAAAGCCGACCGCTGGCTGAAAAGAATGATACCAAGATGATACCTAAACCTGCAGGCATCATTCTGGTATAACCACTCAAAGTCCAGCAACATACCAGTACGTTGCTGGTCCTTGTTGGGCATACGTATATTGTAAACTTTTTTTTCATGCAGCCTGTGGGCTGAACGAAAAAAAGATATTGATCAGTGGGTATGCCCACCATTAGAATACCTCCCTTCATCCACCCACTTCTAATGATGGGCATACATGCACCATTTATATATGCCGAAGCATGGGGGCATCCTCCCGCAAAAGGCAGGAGCAAATCGCTCCTCCACCCACTGCTGCCCCCACGCTTTGGCATATATGCTGAAGTATGTAACTGTGGTGGTGAAATCACCTCCGACAGCGATGGAGTCACGGCTTTATATATTGTGGGAGCAAACGCTGTTGCTGTCAAGATAAATAAATCCGCGCTGCAGCTGAATGGCATACCTGAAAACAATAACATGGTTACCAACAAAACACAGTAAACAGTAAAGTATAAAAAAATTGCATATCTGAAAAGCAAACATAGTAAAATATAATAACAATAAAACATTGCAGAATAGAATACAGTAAAAAAGAGCAGAACATTAGAGAGAGAATAGAGAGAGAGAGAACAATAAAAGAACAACTATTTTTGTTTTTTTTTATTCTATTTTTTTGTGTTTTTATTTTTTTAATTTTTATTTATTTTATTTTTTTTACACTAAAGAAAAATTATTTTCCCCATGGGGCTTTAAAACAGCAATGCACATAATGAAAGGAAGTTCTTAATGGATGTATAAAAAGTTTTATCCAATATCATGGTTTGAAGTACAGTATAGAGAATCATCTGGTACAGTAACACACATCTTATTCCCCAGTGCAGTAACAAACACATATTAATACACATGGTTAGGTTACATAATGTTACATAAATAGCAAGCCCCGACGCGTTTCGACCTGTATATGGTCTCTTCAGGGGGACAGTTGGATCTAAAAAAGAATTACATAAATTAAATTCAAATAGATAAATATATATATTATTGTGCATCACTTGGATTAAACCAAGGTAATGAGTCTTTACCGCTAAGTGGTGGAATGGGTGTTCTCTAGTCCAGGATATGTGCTGAGGGCCAATGGAAACACCGGAGGGCTCGGGGGGCCACCCTCACTCTCCCAGGAGAGCCAGCCTCAAGGGGCTTACAAGGAGCCACACTTAGCGTGCCCCCCGGGAGGGGGGAGGGGGAAGGGGAGATGAGGGGGAGGAGCCCACACCTGCAACAGAAACCCAAGAATAGCCATGTATTAGTTAGAGGAAGTTTGATAATTAACTTGGTAATGTACTGAGTGTTCCCAATTTGTCTATGTGGAGACTGGCGTTGGGCACGGCTTGCGCACAACGTCATGACGTCACGCGTATTGCGGCGGAGATGACGACAGTGGTCGGGGCCTGTTGGCCTTCCGGGATGCCGAGGGAGCCACACAGGGGCCGCTCCATCAGCGGTTCCAGCGCCAATCCCTCCGGGTTTTTTTTTTTTTTTTTTTTTTTTTGGGGGCGGTGTGGGTGGGGGGTTTGCACCTGCACATGATTATCCCATTTGCCTGAATTTGGATATAAAGGGAGACTGGAGGCCTGATAATCAGATCATGATCTCCTACAAGCCAGGATGAATGCTACTGCTGCCAGGTTCTTTCTACACTAGAGCCCTTATTTTTGCATGATCGCCACCAAGCTTATCACATTGAACCTATCAACTAGTCCAACATTACCTCCAGCCTACATGATTTATACAACTGATAAGGTAAACTTTTTGTTATATCACCTTCATTCCACACAGCACTTTCCACCATCCTACATACACACTTTCACATTTTGATTGGCTTCTCACCTATTTTTAGACTTTTTTAAGTTTACTTTTCATTTTTGTTTTCATACAGTAGGCACCAAGCAAGCACCATATCATGTTACCACACCATGCACCACCTCATTCACACCATTCTCCACCACATAATGCACTCCTCTCCATTTAGGCCATCGTTGTTGCTGTGGTTTTTTTTTTTTTTTTTTTTTTTTTTCACACACATCTCTTCCCCTCTTTTTCACCCATTCTATCCTTCTTATTTACCTATCCATTACAATAGCATAATAGACCTACCATAC
The DNA here is from genome assembly GCF_042186555.1 of Aquarana catesbeiana. NCBI lineage: Eukaryota > Metazoa > Chordata > Amphibia > Anura > Ranidae > Aquarana > Aquarana catesbeiana. The sequence goes on along the minus strand of NC_133336.1, from coordinate 170,910,876 downwards.
CACTGCATTGTTGGATCACACGATCATTAAATCTTATCGATTACATTTATGGAATGGAACTAACATCTCAATATATTTACATAGTACAAATCCTATCCAACGCCAGTCTCCACATAGACAAATTGGGAACACTCAGTACATTACCAAGTTAATTATCAAACTTCCTCTAACTAATACATGGCTATTCTTGGGTTTCTGTTGCAGGTGTGGGCTCCTCCCCCTCATCTCCCCTTCCCCCTCCCCCCTCCCGGGGGGCACGCTAAGTGTGGCTCCTTGTAAGCCCCTTGAGGCTGGCTCTCCTGGGAGAGTGAGGGTGGCCCCCCGAGCCCTCCGGTGTTTCCATTGGCCCTCAGCACATATCCTGGACTAGAGAACACCCATTCCACCACTTAGCGGTAAAGACTCATTACCTTGGTTTAATCCAAGTGATGCACAATAATATATATATTTATCTATTTGAATTTAATTTATGTAATTCTTTTTTAGATCCAACTGTCCCCCTGAAGAGACCATATACAGGTCGAAACGCGCCGGGGCTTGCTATTTATGTAACATTATGTAACCTAACCATGTGTATTAATATGTGTTTGTTACTGCACTGGGGAATAAGATGTGTGTTACTGTACCAGATGATTCTCTATACTGTACTTCAAACCATGATATTGGATAAAACTTTTTATACATCCATTAAGAACTTCCTTTCATTATGTGCATTGCTGTTTTAAAGCCCCATGGGGAAAATAATTTTTCTTTAATCCAATTCCGGGGTGCGCAGCCTTTCTTGTCTCTTTCATATGTGTCTTTCTTTTTTCATATTTTTTTTACACTTTTTTTAGTAAATTTTAACTTTTGTAACTGGTACCAGGTTTGGGTCTCTCAAAATGCAATGGCATCTTGGGAGACCCTGTGAAAGTGTGTCCTAGTCTGTGCAGTGCTGTACCCTACGCTAATACTCAACTAGTGAATGGTAGCATTCAAAACATTCACCCATGCAAAGACCAGGATTGCCAGGACAGGAGGGACAATAATACCGGGTGTCACGCCTAAATCCGCGCTTGCTGCAGACACAACATCTTTTTTGGGGGGCTTTTTGGGCAGGGGTACTCGGGAGGGCATAAGGAAAATGCCTCTCATGCAGCCGGCTTACTGCATTTGGTTGGGGATGGTGAGGTGGAGCACCGTCTGGATACAGAAGGGCTCTGATGATCGCTTCATGGAATTTAAGGAAGGATCCAATCTGTCCTGAAGCTCTGTATAGCACATAAGCATTCAGCAAAGCCAATTGAAATAAATAAACAGACACTTTTTTGTACCAGCGTCTGGCCTTACGGGCAACTAGGTACGGTGCCAACAACTGGTCGTTGAGGTCCACCCCTCCCATATTTTGGTTATATTCGTGGACACAGAGGGGTTTCTCCACAACACCAGTCGCCGTAGTAATTTGGGTCGTCGTGTCTGCATGAAGGGAGGTGAGAACGAAAACATTCTTCTTATCCCTCCACTTCATAGCGAGCAAGTTATTACACCCTAAGACGGGAATCTACAAGCCGCTGGGGAAAGCCCCGGTGATTAGGTCGCACGGTGCCACATGCTCCAATCTGCTGATCAAACAAGTGACTAAAAAGTGGCACGCTCGTGTAATAATTGTCCACGTACAAGTGGTACCCCTTTCCGAATAAGGGTGACACCAAGTCCCACACTATCTTGCCAGTGCTTCCTATGTAGCCAGGGCAGTTTGTCGGCTCTACGTGACTATCTTTGCCCTCGTAAACCATAAAACTACATGTATAGCCTGTGGCCCTGTCACGGAGCTTATACATCTTGACCCCGTATCTGGCACGCTTGCTGGGAAGGTACTATTTGAATGACAAGCGGCCAGAAAATTTAATCAGGGACTCATCAACGCAGACAACTTGATGGGGAGTAAACAAGTCTGCAAAACGTTGGTTGAAGTGGTTTACGAGGGGCCGAATTTTGTAGAGCCGATCGTATCCAGGGTCTCCACGAGGACGACAGAGTTCATTGTCATTGAAGTACATGAACCGCAAAATCTGCTCGTATCGTGCCCTGGCCATGGAAGCAGAGAACACGGGCATATGGTAAACTGGGTCAGTGGACCAATATGACCGCAACTTACCCTTTTTATTTATGCCCATGTTGAGGGAAAGGCCCAGAAAGATCTTAAATTCGGAGACCGTAATTGGTCTCCAATCTCTGGCAAGGGAGGACTGGGGATTAGCGGCGATGTGTTGACCAGCGTATAAATTGCTTTGGTCCACAATAGATCTATAGAGATCTTCGGTGAAAAACAGCAAATAAAAATCCAGTGGCGTAAAATCAACTGTTTCCACCTGAATTCCGGGTTGGCCAGTGAATGGGGGAAGTACGGGTGCTGCAGAAGTGGTGGGTTCCCAATTCGGATTGGCGAATGCAGCAGGAAGGCACTATGGGCACGACAGGCCTGTCTTTGTCTTCTTGGTGGCAGCGGGACAATACTTGTGCTTGCCACCTCGCCAGCTTGAACTGCACTTATGGGACTTGCCACGTCACCACGTGATACTGCAGTGCTGGATGTAAGACCAGGGTGTACTAGGCCGCTTGTGCTTGCCAGTTCACCAGAAGGAATAGCGGCACTAGTACTTCTCTGCTCCATACGAGAGCCCTGCGGTTCTTGCACTTCAAGGACAGAAGAAGAAGATTGGGGTCTGGTACGCCTGACCTTGGCAGGGACCACAACTCCGTCGTCAGAGCTTTCTGTCATGGGGCCGCTGTCCTCTACAGGATCGTATTCTGAGCCTGAATCTGACAGATGAGTGACTTCCTCTTCACTATCTGTCATGCTCAGAAACGTGTAGGCCTCTTCACTAGTGTACCTTCGATTTGCCATTTTGGGCTCTAAATTTAGGGGTACACTAGTGAGACTCACAGGCAAAAAAGCTCCTGACTGTCAGCGACTGTATCAAAATGCTACCAAAAAACTGTTAGCGATCGCAGGGATCAGCCGGACTCTGCGAACGCTGCAGTTATGTGTGCTTAGTGTGTGCAAAACGCAGGTGCTAGCAGGTATCTGGGCTGATCCCGCTAACACTGTGTTTATGGGAACCCTAAACTGCTGGGGACGCTAGTATAGATCTGATCGGATCAGATATCGATCCGCTCAGATACTATAGCACTAAGGGAGGTGTATGCTGGGGTGGGTGTTAGCGGTACTGGCACTAACCTGATGCTGCCTGGGGCGATGCAGACCTTATCTGACCCTAAAAACTTAACTTATATCACCGCCGGGCAATTAGGGGGTTAAACCTTTATAAAGTAATAAACGGCGGGTGCCCTAAAACTATAAAAAACAAACTAACTAACCAGCGTCACTTGTAACACTTATATGGTGATCGCTGGTGAAAGGGTTAACTAGGGGGCAATCAGGGTGTTAAAACCTTTATTAGGTAGTATATGGGGGTCCCTGTCACTATAAAACACTGACAGCGAACCTATATACTTACCTCCCTAACTAGCGTCACCTGTGTCACTAATACAGCGATCAAAAAAAACGATCGCTTAGCGACACTGGCGACGGGGGGGTGTGATCAAGGGGTTAACCTTTATTAGGGGGGGTTAGGGGGGTACCCTAGACCTAAAGGGGGCTAACCTAACTGCCCTAACACTTATAACTGTCACAAACTGACACCAATGCAAAAAAAAAGAACTGCTATTGGTGTCAGCGTGACAGGGGGTACAGGGGGGTGATCGGGGGGTGATTGGGGGGTGATGGGGGGTGAAAAGTGTGCCTGGCATGTTCTACTGGAAGTGTAGTGTTGGTGCACTTACTTGGATGTCTTCTCTCCTCGGTGCCGGATCGAAAAGACCGGCTCGAGGAGGGATGACATCACTTCCTCTCCCTCTGTTTACATTACAGAAGGAAAGGAAGCATTTTCATTCGCCAGGAGCGATCGGGAGGGGGTAGCCACGAATGGATGGCCTCCCCCTCACCTCTCATCGCCCGGGAAGAAATGGCGACCGCCTTGGGCACCGGGGGGGTCCGATAGGACCCCCCACCCGCGAAAGGCAGATCACGTATATGTACGTGATTCTGCCTGTCCGTGCCACCTTGCTGCCGTAAATCGGCGTGAGGCGGTCGTCAAGTGGTTAATAAATGAATCAGGTATTCCCACAAGTCTAGCTCTCAATGGTAGTAACCTCCAGTGTAACATGAGAAGGTTCCCCCGGGGGGGCTTTAAAACAGCAATGCAGGCAATTTAGAAAGGAATTATATAAACATATTTTATTGGAAACATGTGGAGTCAATAGCATGTTGCCGTATCAAACATTATAATCTGGTTAGGGGATAACAAAAATATTTCACATTTACAGAAAGCAAACACAAAGTTACAGAATCACATATCATTGATCTGTTGTGACGATGCCCCTACGTGTTTCGACCCATATGGTCTTCCTCAGGGGGTTGGTTTGCTATAAAGAGATATATTTAGTATCTCAAAAGAAGGAGATATTCAACCATGTATTCAATTTCATATATACAAGATATAGTTACCACTGAAAGGTGAAAAGAGAGATCTCCTGACCAGAAGTTTAAAACCGTTGGATGATCCCCGAGGGTCCATACACATTCGTGTCTCAAAAGTGGGAAAGATCGATCCGATGCGACTTGCAAGCAGTCACGCTGAGGACACCCTCAGAGGGTAAGGGAGGCCAACACTTGTAGCAAATTCCCAATGATATCAGTGCATCAAAAGGGGATTCCAAAAAGACCTAATATATTACAAAATGTCAAACGGATTCCAATTGTTTATTATCAATATATGTCTCCTTTATGAAGATCTTATTAAGTTTACATCATTCGATGCCAAACAGATTCCATATGTTTATTGGGTATTAAGATGTTCATATATTGTTATAGTAATTAATTTGTATTAATTAGATAGATTGTGTATACAGTATGTTGTTCTGACAATAGTATGGTGTTGTGTGAAAAGGAAAAAAGTGATGTAATGGGTATGAGTTGAGTGAATGTGTTGTGTGAGGCTAGAAGTGGAAAAAAAAATCTCACTATGGGTACAACCAACATAATCCCAATGCCCACGGCAATCAGTTTTTTCACGTGGATACCGGGGGGGGGGGAGGGTACAGACTTAAGAGAGGGTCCATAGGGGGAAGGAGAATTCAGAGAAAAATAAGGAGAACCTAACTGGCCAAGGCGAGTTCAATCTTAGTATGAAGGTGCTAAACGGGCGGCACAGTGGTGTAGTGGATAGCACTTTCGCCTAGCAGTAAGAAGGGTCGCTGGTTTGAATCCCAACCACGACACTACCTGCCTGGAGTTTGCATGTTCTCCCTGTGTCTGCGTGGGTTTCCTCCGGGTACTCCCGTTTTCTCCCACACTCCAAAGACATGCTGGTAGGTTAATTGGATCCTGTCTAAATTGTCCCTAGTATGTATGAATGTGAGTTAGGGACCTTACATTGTAAGCTCTTTGAGGGTAGGGACTGATGTGAATGTACAATGTATATGTAAAGCGCTGCTTAAATTGATGGCGCTATATAAGTACCTGAAATAAATAAATAATAAAACCACAAAAGAACAAACAATTTTGGATAAGGTCCTTAAATTCGCCCCTCCAGGGAAACTAGACAAATTCAATACATTCATTAATGTACAAAAATATATACGTAAAATTAATATTCAACGTTATTGGATTTTCAATCCCTGCAGAAATATAGCTAGAGCTGCTGCCTCTGGGACAGTACATTCTGGACTATCGAATCCATCTTTGTTTAACCCACCTGTCCCGGTGGCTCCAACTGTTATTATCTTTAAGGATTTGATTTTCAAAAGATTTATTGTAAAGCAGTACATTACATCTTAAGGCCACCATTACACATTGAGACAGAGCCTAGAATAAACAGAGCTAGTCAACTGAATAAACAAATATTACTCAACAACATTTATTCCCCAAACTACAGAATCTTCCTGAGTTTCAGGTGAACAGGGGTATAACATATAAGTGCACTTAAGTCGGTCATTGGTCCTGACACCCCATATGGGTTTGCACTGTGTCAGGGGCCGACTGATTCGAAAGATAGAATAAGTGCTCTTTGGAGGCCAGAACTGGTCTCGCAGCTCGGAAATACCAGCAGTTTCCAGAGATGCGTGAAAGTCCAAAGGTGAATAATATGCATACTTCCGCTAGAATCTCATCTGAACAGAGAGTTTCATTCAGGATTATTGCAAATACTTGTGAGCTCCTGCGACTGTGATAATGGTGAAGGCGCATACTCTAACTCAAGATTGTTAGAGCAAACACTCTTGCTAACTTAAACTTTATGATAGTAACAGAAAAGTGTAGGGGGGCGAAGAAAGTAGAGGAGAGAGAGGGTTTGGGAAGGGGGTGCCAGTTTAAAACACTTGGGAGCTTGTTTATGTTGCATTAACTGCAGGGATGAGGGAAATTCCTATGTGTCTAGCCCAGGGTTCCCATGTTGCTTCAAATATTTTTTCGGTGTATATTATTGTACTGACCATTTTTTCTTGGGACACGAAATGTTTCTCTTGGCGGCCAGGAGAGACCATGGGCTGCTATTGTGATTTTAGCTCCCAGAAGCATAAACGATATAAATTTTTGAGCGTGTTTAGGAATCTTGGGAATGTTTCTAATGTATTATAATCCATTGGGTAATGTATTATAATCCATTGCTCTGAAGCAATATCATGTTTGTCCACAAGATGGCATCATGAAGACTCTATGGAGTTTTGATCGTAGTGGTTAAAATGCAGGGGCGTGTGTAATTACCATTCCCTTGTAATTGAAATTATTTGCAGCTTTAACATCCTCCTAGTGTAACCAATGGCTGAACTTCTACGTTTTGCCACTCGGACATATAAGGCGCATGCGCAGACGTGTGGGCGTGCCCCTGATGATGTCATTTATGACGAAACGGCCGTAGGGTTGACACGCTCGTACCGACGGCGCATGCGCGGAGTTTCGTTTTAAGCTGTATTGGTTCCTTGCAAGGAAAAAGTGTTTTATGGATGCCGGTTTGGCGTTTTTTTAATAAATTAAGAGTCAAAACGCTCTACGCTATTTGGGGTTCTTTCTTTTCTTTGGAATACTTGCATATCGGTGAGAGTTCTTTTCCCTGACTGTACCGCTGTCTGGAGGCCTGTGATGATCGCTTGCTGATTTACATCCATCATCTCAGATAAAGTCCCAGTCGCTGTGGAGTGGAAATCCCAAGTTATTAGTTCTATGCCTCTGACCAGAGGCTGTCTGGTAAGCCTTCAATCTATCAGTCACTTAATATGGTCCACAGGATCACCGCCCCCTCCTATGTGCCAAACGCTGCGCTCACAGACCTACACCTCACTGACAGCTGCTGCTTAAATTCAAACAGTGCAAAAAATAATAATAAATGATTCACTAAAACCTGCCCTAACCTCAAGTGAAATCAAATAGCAGCGCTAATTATAAAAAAATGTATGTACATGTGTATAATTACCACAATAAACTAAAAAGTGACAACCTATCGAGTATCACTCAAAAATAATCAGAAAATATTCTAGTGTAATAAAATTCATACAGTGTATATTAAATTGATAACATAAAGGTCCAATAAGCAGTGACGTAGTGATATGAGTGATGATTCATAAATAATATAGATCTTCAGTGAACAAAAATCTTCCACCACACCGCTGTGAACTGTGATCTCCACTCCCCTTCAGCGAGCAAACTCACCAGCTACTTTTGCCTTACACTCTCGTGTTCGGCTCACAGGCTATTCCCACACAGTAAGGGGTACAGTGATAATTTCCACTCAATTCCTGTTGGATGTCCAGAGCATATACAAGCGCACTCTCCACATGAAACAAAGAAAAGCGAACCAATAGTGCAGTAACGCAATAAACTTTAATAAAAGCAACACTCTCCTCCACCATTAAACTCACATTTCATAAACTTGAATCAAGCAGAATAGCACAGCAAACATGGTCATCACCAAAAAAAAGCACTCTCCAAATGGTCAACGGACGTATGGTGGTCACGGCGGACCCAGGCAGCTAGGTGTTCGGAAACACTCTCACCCGTTCCCCGAGTCTCCTGGAGCCGCTTCCCCGCTTTCCCGTACGGCGCCTCCTGTCACAGCGTCCTACGTCTAGCGTGTCAGATTGCCTCGTAGCCACGCCCCGACATGTTTCGTCACAAGGGACTTATTCATGGGATTGGCTGCGCTATCTGGCAATCTTTCTTAAATACCCTCCTCTCTCGTATGACGCGCGGTAATGATGACACCGCACCTGCGCACTCCCTGTGTCTCCACTCGCACCATACGTGTACATTGCTTTATGTGCACAAGTCAATATACATTTAAAAACTTCTGTTACTGCAAATGTTGAAGTATGAAACTATATATCTGCAAGAGAACTGCTCGATAATCCCGCAAGCCCATCTCATAGGCAATGCATATAACCAATCATCCTTACGTGTGTTCTATATTGCAGTTATGGAGTGTCATCTAATAAAACATTTAAAAAAATCTTTTTTTAAAAAAAAAATTTTTATTATTACTATAAAAAGCTATAATTAGCTTTAAAACTGAATGGTTGAAAAAGTAAATAAAATAAAATAAAATAAAAACTTAACCCATTACGGTCCATCCCAGGTACTCCTGGGTATCCTAAAAGAGCCCTACTGGCGCACATTGTTTATCTCAGATTCACCTTCTAAGGTTACTAAAGTGCAATATGTTATCATCCAGTCTATCCTCCCTCTCTGTCACTCCCACTAGTAGGTAAATCTCATAATTGCGTTGGTGTTATAGATTCTCAACTCCTCTATATCTAGGATCAGGGTGACATATATAGAAGGGCCTCAACCGCTTACCAATCACTCACTAACTATTAATCATTTATAATCATTAATGAAACCGTTGAGGTCCAATTCTATATTTAAACCCCCCGGGAAAAGACATCTAAAGAGGTATATCCACCGGGTTTCTCGTTGAGACAGATCCCTTATTCTGTTTGAGCCCCTCCACGATGGATATACAATGTCTATCCCGCAAAACTGTAGTAGACTGGGGTCCTGGTTATGGTATTCCTTAAAATGGAGGGACACGCTGTGATACTTGAAACCATTTTTTATATTGATTAAATGCTCAGAAATACGAACCCTTAGTAGTCTTTTCGTGCGTCCTATATAAAACAGGCCGCATGGGCACCACATCAAGTACACAACAAATGATGAATTACATGTGATGAACTCTTTAATTTCAAAAGTTTCATTTGCTCGATTAGTGATACCCTTCGTGCTCCTACTCCTGTTACTCACTGTTCTACAACATATGCACTTATTGCATGGAAAAAAGCCTTTAAGATTAATTTTAATTGATGGTTGAACTGGAGGATCAAGAATTTTTTTTACCACTTTGTCTCCAAAGTTGGGGGCCCTCCTATAGATGAACTTAGGGGTTTCTGGTAACATCTCTCCTAGATGTCGATCCCTACGGAGTATATACCAATATTTTTTAAAAATGGTCTCTATCTCTATATATTGACTGTGATAGTTCGATATAAAGCTCCATTGGTGTTTTTCCTCAGATCTAATCCTTTCTTTCTTTTTCAAACAGTCTTCCCTTGGTATATTAGCTACCCATTCTATGACGTCATCCATGGATTTTTCTGAGTATCCTTTCTGGAGGAATCTCTCCTTTAAAACCTTTGCCTGAGTATAATACTTCCCTTGTTCAGTACAATTTCGGCGGACCCTTAAGAACTGTCCCTTCGGGATATTCTTTATCCATACAGGGTGATGACCACTCCTGATGGATAAAAAGCTGTTTCGGTCCGTCGGTTTAAAGTATACACTAGTCACCAGAGACTTTTCCTTCCTTTCAATGGACACATCCAAAAAATTGACGCATGTTTCACTAATCTGGGCCTCCAATTTAATGTTGTTATTATTAGTGTTGAGGTATTTTAAAAATTCATCGACAAAGTCTCTAGGTCCCTCCCAGATGAACAGGAGGTCATCTATGAACCTCCGATAGAGTTTCAACTGGGGAAAAGACTTACTGAAGATGAATCTGTCCTCCCACTCAGCCATGAACAGGTTGGCGAGGCTGGGGGCAAACTTAGCCCCCATAGCCACGCCAACCCGTTGGGAGAAGAAGTGCCCATTCCACCAAAAATAATTGTGTGACATGCAGAAGTTTAGGGCCTGGCCCACAAACCTCTTCTGCATGTCAGGAATGTCCTCTCTCCTGCTCAGGGCCCAATTCAATGACAGGGAGGCGTCCTCATGTTGAATGATCGTATATAATGAGGACACGTCTACTGTCACTAGAAAGATGTCAGTGGCAGGGTTCAAACAGACCTCCCCCAATCTTTGGAGTAGGTCGGTGGTATCTCGTAGATACGCCTTGGTGATTTTTACACTTGGCTGGAGAAACCTATCTAGGTACTCTCCCAACCTCGCCGTGACAGATCCTATCCTGTTTACAATCGGGAGCGCTGGAGGTAGTTTGGCATCCTTATGAATTTTGGGAAGTGTATATATAACTGGGATCCTACACGTACTAGGGACAAGGTACCTTCTTTCTCTGAGATTCAGGGCGTTAATGGCATATCTCCATTCAACCAGTGAGTTTAATTGTTCCCTATATTTCTCAGTAGGGTCAGTGGTTAATCTTTCATATGTGGAGCGGTCATTAAGCATATTTGAAAGTTGTCCGTAATAAAAAGATTTATCCAGAATGACAACCCCCCCTCCCTTGTCAGCCGGACGTATAATAATATTGTTCCGTTTCTCTAGTGCCCTGATTCCTTCATTAATATATTTTGGATTCACTTCCTCTTTTACTTTAATGGTGTCTAGATCTTTCAAAACTAGATTTTTGAATACCTCAACATAATGATTATTGGAGTTTTGGGGATTAAATAGCGACTTGTTCCTCAGGCCGCTATCAACTTTAATAGAAGAAGACATGGCATTGTAGGCAGATACTACTGGGTGACTGAGAAAATATTTTTTGATATTGAGGGATCTAATAAACTTATGAGTGTCAATGTACACTCCAAATTTATTTAGCACTCTCCTCGGAGCACATTTAAGGCCCAAATTGAAGATATTCATCTCTTTGGCGTTTAATGTCACTTCGCTTAAATTGTAAACACCCGTATTTACATGTCCCTCAATCTCTTTTTTGGGTTGTTGCCGTCGTCCTGCCCGACAGCCCCTTCGCCTCCTGGGAATGATCCCATTGCCCTGTTGGTGTATGGCTGTGGTCCCTTCATGCATTCCCTGTTGTGTGTTGGATAGTTCTTTCCTCTCGGTGTACCCCCTCCTCTCCCCCTCCTCCCTCGCTGGCCTAAAAAAGGTGGGGGGCCTTGTTCTTGGTGTTGAGGTCCTTGATAATCACCCTCCAGAGGTAGATATCTATTATGGATTGGTACGGGACTTCTCCCCTCTCCATAATTAGATGACTGATATTGATAATGATTACCATAGTTTTGTTGTCTATATTGATTCCCTCCATAATTGGATCTCTCCATTTGGGGGCCCTTCCAATCATCCTGATTGTAGTAAACATATTGTCCCCCTCTCATTGATTGGGGGGGTTTCGGTGAGCCATAATAATCATTCAGTTGGTTCCCTCTATGTTGTGTAGGGTGATAATTATTATAAGTAAGTCCAGGTGTACTCTGTTCATATCTCACCCCACCCTTCTTATTGTCAGCTTTCTTACTTTGGTCTACTTTAGGGGCACTGATTACTTTCCCGTTTCCTTTAACTGGTGCGGGGGCCTCATTAGTACCTGGGGTGGGGGTCTGCCATGCATAAATTTTATTATTTTTAAAATCCGCCACATCCCTATTATATTTTTTAACTTTTTTCCTTTGTGTGTCTCGATCAACTTTTTCAAGTTTCTTTTTCATATTAACATTAAATTCCCTCATCTGGTTTGATTCATTCATTGGTTCTAATTTACTGCGAATGTGGTTAATTTGTTCATTGAGTTTCCCCAATTTCACTTGTTTCCTGGTGAGTACCAGATCTTGTAACTCCCTCCCCACTCTATTAAAAAATTCCAACCATTCATTCATAAAACACTGGTCCTCAAGACCATCTTGGGGGGGCACATCCCACCTCAAACTCCTAAAAATTAATTTTTCCAAACACCTAGCTGCCTGGGTCCGCCGTGACCACCATACGTCCGTTGACCATTTGGAGAGTGCTTTTTTTTGGTGATGACCATGTTTGCTGTGCTATTCTGCTTGATTCAAGTTTATGAAATGTGAGTTTAATGGTGGAGGAGAGTGTTGCTTTTATTAAAGTTTATTGCGTTACTGCACTATTGGTTCGCTTTTCTTTGTTTCATGTGGAGAGTACGCTTGTATATGCTCTGGACATCCAACAGGAATTGAGTGGAAATTATCACTGTACCCCTTACTGTGTGGGAATAGCCTGTGAGCCGAACACGAGAGTGTAAGGCAAAAGTAGCTGGTGAGTTTGCTCGCTGAAGGGGAGTGGAGATCACAGTTCACAGCGGTGTGGTGGAAGATTTTTGTTCACTGAAGATCTATATTATTTATGAATCATCACTCATATCACTACGTCACTGCTTATTGGACCTTTATGTTATCAATTTAATATACACTGTATGAAGCCTTCAATCTATACCAGGTGACGGGAGCTCAACACGGTGAAAGTCACGGATTTATATATACAGAAAGTCACATTTAATCGCACCTTTGGACACTTTTTTTCATATATTTATTCTTATTTTTTATTTTTATTTTTATTCATTTTTTGTATTTTGGACTCTTTCTAAATATGTGGATATAAAACTGATATCACGACATATAATACTATAGTGAAGCACTTAATTATGTTACGTTGTTGTTTATTTTAAAAAAAATTTTCACCATTTATAGATCACATACGAAAGTTGTTGGTCCTCTAATAGTAATATCAATTTTGGGTTTTTTTGTATATATATCCAGCGCTGCACTTTTGGTTATATCTATTTAGGAATCTTGGGAATATGGGCATTCAGCAGCGCTATTTGGGGGGATTTCGAAACAGAGAGGCCTGAGACTCTCCGGATAAGATTAAACATTTTGTTCCAGAATCCTCTGATTCTCAGTCATTTCCACCATATGTGAAGCATGGACCCTGGGCTTGACATTCTCTAAAACACAACGGAGAGGTAGAGGGAAACATCACTGCTAGTCTAGTGGGAACTAGGTACCATCTCGTCAGCACTTTCAGGTTTGCTTCTATCAAAGATATGTTCATTATACCCTTAAAGGCTCTCGTTCCCATTTTATGCCAATCCTCCAGGTCCCTGGTTTCCTGCAAATCTCTTTCCAATGCTTCCATGTAAGGGAAATTGGAGGTGGGTTCCAAAAGTGATGTGTAAATGATGGATATACCCCTCTTTTGTTCCATTGCCTGGCCACACCAACGCTCGCAAAGTGTGAACTCTGGGGGGGGGGGGGGTGAGAGATCTGATAGTATCTAAATTTCTCAGAATCTGGAAGTTCAATTTTTCCACACAATGTTTCAAAGAGATCGGGCCAGAAATGGAGAAGTAGTGTCCAATACGGTACATCCCCTTGTCTAGCCACCATTGGAATGGAATGATTTGATGTCCATGCCTGGACTGAAATGAGGGTTATGAAAAACATGAGCCAGTGGGCGTATGACAGGTGTTAGCGAAGGGAGATGTTTCATGTTATCCCATTATTTAATGGAGTGGCATAGTGTAGGGGACATTATTGGGGGCCTAGATTTTTGTTATTATTTTGTTATACGTGGGGCTAGGGTGTCCACGAAAGTTTTATAGTAGTGAGTGGAGAAACCATCAGGGCCAGGGGCTGAGCCACCTTTTAGTTTTCTGATCACCTCTAGGGTTTCTTCCATTGAGATTGGAGCTTCCATGATATCTATATATGGTCTTTATGTAGGGTGGGTATATTTAGGTCATCTAGAAAGGAATCTATAGTGGAGTCATCTGCCGTGTTGCCTTTCTGTAGAATGCCTGTAATGATTGTAGGATGCGCTGGGGATTTAGGGTCATGGAGCCATCCTGTAATCAGATTTTTGGGAGTGTGAAGGTACAGATTTTGGGAGAGAGTTTAGTAGCTAACATCATGCTCATCTTGTCTTTCTGTTGATAGAATCTTGCGCTACTCCAGCGCATGGATTTTTCGGCCTTAACTGTGAGCGCAAGGTTTAAAGCTATTCGGGCAGAGTCTAGCTGGGCGATTTAGACCTTTGACGTATCTTTTTTGTGCTGTTTGCATAAAGCGGAGAAGTCTCTCTCTAGTTTCTCTACGTCCAAGGCCCTTTTCTTTCTTAATTTGTGATGCTATTTAAATTAACTTTCCCCGGATCGTTGCTTTGTGAGCTGCCCATATAGTCTCAGCCGAGATTCCCTCTACGTCATTCAGGAGGAAATATTCCTTCAGCGCCTTGTCAAGTTCTAGGACCTTGACAGGGTCATTAAGTAAAGTTTAATTGAGCCTCCAGTGTGAAAGGGGGGGGGTCTGGTGAGATGGCCTTGTAAAGTGAGGATAACCATAGAATGGTCTGAAATAGCTGTGTCCTTAATGTAGGCTTTATTCACTGAGGGTATATGTATCGATGAGATAAATATGTGATCAATTCTGGAATAGGATTGGTGAGGGTTCAAGAAGTGTGTGTAGTCCCTTTTTGTCGGATTAAGTTCCCGCCAAATGTCGGCAAGACCTTGTTGGTAGATCATTTTCGCTATTTTGGAGCTAATTTTCGTGGGGCGGTTGAGTTGTGCCGTAGGTGATTTCAATTTGTCCAGACTTTGGTCGAACGCGATATTGGAGTCTCCTTCAAATATCACCGTTCCTTCCAGTAGAGGTCCTAAGGTTTGAAACATTATTTGAAAAAATGTTGCCTGACCCTTATTGGGAATATAGTAAGAGATGAATGAAAACAAGTGGTCATCTAACACCCCCTTTACTAAGATAAACCTACCCTCACGGTCCTTGTGTACCTGTAGGGCCTTAAATTTACATGTTTTCACAAATAGGATCTCTACACCCTTCGTTTTGTCTTTGGCATTTGCTAAGAAGAATTGGGGGTATTGAGCATGGAGAAAAGAGGGGGAGTACCGTATTGGGAAATGTGTCTCCTGAAGCAGAACAACTGCCATTTTTTGGGAGTGATATGCCTGTAGCACTTTTCTTCTCTTGATAGCCGAATTAAGGCTCTGGACATTATGGGAGACTAATCTGAGGGAGGGGAGGAGCGTGGTGTTATTTGGCATGACAAGTGGAGGAGAGGAGCATATCGAAACAGACATCACTTACCCCTCTCAGTAGGAGATGGAGCGATTTTGATCGAAGCGTGGAGCTGGACCTGAGACCTGGAGCGGGAAGGTGAAATGGCAGCATCTGCGGGCTGGCAATCAGAGAAAAGAGGTTAGTGGGAAAGAAGAAAAAGAGGGTGGAACAAAGCGCAAATTGGTCTAACATGGGCCTGTGGCGATGGGAGGGGGAAAGGTCCCTCCCTTCGTCGCCGTACAAAAAACAGTTGTAGCCCTCGAAGTGGGCTAGCATTCCATCACCCAAAAATGGTGAAATCATAGTCGAGAGATGGATGGAGGCGCATTACTGCTACCCCAGCCAAAGCCCTCCCTGGTAATAAGAAAAACATTAGATAATATAAATTGTAACAGTAATAAAAACTGTAACGTTAGTAAATGAATGGATCAAAGCCAGCAGGAAAGCAATAACTTAGTCATTTGAAGCAAGTCGGGGGGGGATGGGAAGGAGGTAGGGGAGGGAATCGGGGGGAAGGGAGGGGGTAAGGGTAGGGGGGAGGGTAGGGGTTAGGTATAGCATCACATTTCAAATTATTTTAGAGAATGGTGCCAGGAGAGACCCCTACATGAAAAAAAAATGCTTTATTCATTCCCCCCCGTGTCCTGTAAGGGTGAGAACTGTCCTTCAGGAATCCTGACGTGTGTTCAGTATGGTTTCCTTTAAATTCTTTGAGTGTTGCATCTCAAGCAAGTCGCGTGTTAGACTAAATTCCTTCTGTCCCACTATCTGGGCAAAGGGCGATTGCAAATGAAAGGGGGTGCAAAGTCAATCTTGTGGGGGAAAGCGGATAGGGTAGATTAAGAGAGTCAGGATGGTCTCCAGAATCTGAGAGGAGATCCAATTTGAAATTGCCGAGTGAAATGAAAGGGTTAGTGTCTTATCAGTAATCAGGTGGGCATGGATTCCTTCAATCGCCTGCTTTTGTTTGTTTTCCACGTGGGTGAAATCGGACTTGTAGGAGTGGGGCGCTTGGAGGATCCTGCTTGAAGATTTGAAGTGTCCATTGCTGGGTCTTGCGAGATGAATTTCAGGGAAAGAAGCACCCGTTCCCTCTCTGGGAGGGTGGCGAAGGAATATGTTTTACCTTTATAGGCAAATTTTAAAGCAAAGGGGAAAGCACACCAGTATTTGATTTCCTTCTGCGAGAGGATCAATAGCAGTGGTTTAAGAGCTCTGCAATTTTGAATGGTCATGGGTGAGATGTCCGCAAAGATCTGGATGTCATGTCTTTGGAAGGAGATTCGGGATTGTTGGCATGAGATTTTCATAATCTCCTCTTTCACACCGTAGTAGTGCGGTTTCACTACCACATCCCTGGGGGACCCGTCTTTCCTGGGGTGGCCCAGTGATCTGTGGGCTCTGTCTAACTCCAGCTTATGAGGGGTTATTGCAAGGATGAGGACTTTGATAAGGTCCTGGACTGATTTGGGGACATCTGTGATAGACTCTGGGATACCTCTGACCCTGAATTTTTCCCTCCTTGAACGATTTTCAAGGTTGTCGATCCTGTTTAGGGCCACATCTAGTTGCTCCTGTATAACATAGATGTGGTCAGTGTTTTGGTTGGCCCTGGACAATGTAATGTCAAGCTTACGTTCGATTGCTTCCATTCTGGAGCCCAGGTTTTGGAAGTCAGAGCGAATGTTAGTGATTTTGTTAGCTGTGTGAGATAGGCCCTCTCAAGTAACTCAGACAGTTTAAGAAATAGATCTCCTGCATTCTGGGGTATGTTCAGGATCTGGGCCTCCTGGGGTGTTAATGGCGTCCAGGTGGGCTGGAGTAGTTCCCAGAGGGGAAAGCATATAGTTGTCCAGCGATTGTTCTAGGAATGATTCTGTGGAGTAGGGATGAGCTTCGTGTTCGAGTCGAACGCAAGTTCGACTCGAATATCATGTGTTCAGTCGTTCGCCAAATTGTGGAGGTTATGGGCCGTTTGCACCAAATTCGAGTGGCGCATCATGGGCCATAATTCACTGTGGCATCACAGTGTATTGCTGGCTGATGATTGGCCAAGCATGCACTATGACCCGCATGCTTGGCCAATCACAGTGCTGTGTGTACAGAGAGCTGTAATTGGCCAAAGCCAGGGAGGCTTTGGCCAATTATGGCTCAGGGGGTTTAGTACACACCTCACACTATATAAGGCTGCCTGCACGTCGGCCCTGTGTAGTGTGTTGCAGTGGAGAGAGATAGATAGACAGACAGAGACAGTGTCATTTGATTTAAGTTAGATAGAGTAGGCAGGTTGAGTCAGTTAGCTACACTTGCAGTGTATTGTGTTTATATATGCATCCCAGGTGTTGTATATATATATATATATATATATATATATATATATATATATATATATATATATATACTGTATTCAGTTTAGCTAGATCCTGTTCTTCTCTAATATACTGACAGGCAGGCAGGTGTTTTTCCAGTATTTCCAGTTACTGTACTGTGTAGCATGCACAGTTGCACCTACAGTATATCTACCTGAAGCCAGGTGCTTCTGTAGGCTCTTGACGTATTTCCAGGTACTGGACTGTGTACCCTGCACAGTTGCACCTACAGTATAGCTACCTGAAGCCAGGTGCTTGTGTGGGCTCTTGACCTATTTCCAGTTACTGTACTGTGTACCCTGCACAGTTGCACCTACAGTATAACTACCTGAAGCCAGGTGCTTGTGTGGGCTCTTGACGTATTTCCAGTTACTGTACAGTGTACCCTGCACAGTTGCACCTACAGTATAGCTACCTGAAGCCAGGTGCTTGTGTAGGCTCTTGATGTATTTCCAGTTACTGTACTGTGTACCGTGCACAGTTGCACCTACAGTATAGCCACCTGAAGCCAGGTGCTTGTGTAGGCTCTTGACGTAGTTCCAGTTACTGTACTGTGTACCCTGTACAGTTGCACCTACAGTATAGATACCTGAAACCAGTTGCTTGTGCAGGCTCTTGACGTATTTCTAGTTACCGTACTGTGTACCCTGCACAGTTGCACCTACAGTATAGCTACCTGAAGCTAGGTGCTTGTGCAGGCTCTTGACGTATTTCCAGTTACTGTACTGTGTACCCTGCACAGTTGCACCTACAGTATAGCTACCTGAAGCCAGGTGCTTGTGCAAGCTCTTGACGTATTTCCAGTTACTGTACTGTGTACCCTGCACAGTTGCACCTACAGTATAACTACCTGAAGCCAGGTGCTTATGTAGGCTCTTGATGTATTTCCAGTTACTGTACTGTGTACCTTGCACAGTTGCACCTACAGTATAACTACCTGAAGCCAGGTGCTTGTGTAGACTCTTGACGTATTTCCAGTTACTGTACTGTGCACCTTGTACAGTTGCACCTACAGTATAACTACCTGAAGCCAGGTGCTTGTGTAGGCTCTTGACGTATTTCCAGTTACTGTACTGTGTACCCTGCACAGTTGCACCTACAGTATAGCTACCTGAAGCCAGGTGCTTGTGTAGGCTCTTGATGTATTTCCAGTTACTGTACTGTGTACCGTGCACAGTTGCACGTACAGTATAGCCACCTGAAGCCAGGTGCTTGTGTAGGGTCTTGACGTAGTTGCAGTTACTGTACTGTGTACCCTGTACAGTTGCACCTACAGTATAGATACCTGAAACCAGTTGCTTGTGCAGGCTCTTGACGTATTTCTAGTTACCGTACTGTGTACCCTGCACAGTTGCACCTACAGTATAGCTACCTGAAGCTAGGTGCTTGTGCAGGCTCCTGACGTATTTCCAGTTACTGTACTGTGTACCCTGCACAGTTGCACCTACAGTATAGCTACCTGAAGGCAGGTGCTTGTGCAAGCTCTTGACGTATTTCCAGTTACTGTACTGTGTACCCTGCACAGTTGCACCTACAGTATACCTACCTGAAGACAAGTGCAGGTGTTCTCATACTAATAATACTACAGGCAGGCAGTTGATTCTGCTAGCTGCAGTATAATCGGTATATATGTACATCCCAGTTTTGTGCAGCTACATCTCACTGCAGGTCAATAGTATTTCTGGAAGGCCAACAAGGAGAAGCAGACAGTCACAAGCCAATAAAAGAGGGAAAGCAGGCTCTGTGTCTAGAGGCAACAGTGCTGGTTGTGGACACGGTGCATGCTCATCAGCACGTGGCCGTGGGACACGATTGACCTTTTTTTCTGCAGCTGACCGTGTTGAGCCGCAGCATGCAGAAAACTTGGTCGAGTGGATGACCAAGCCATCCTCATCCTCCTCATCTTCTCTCACCCATGCTCAGGGTACTTTGTCTGGCAAAGCAGCTGCCAACGTGGCCTCTTCCCTCGGCTCAATGGCATCAATGTCTCCTTCCCTAGCCCCACCATGTCCTCCTGAGGAGTCCCCCGAACTGTTTGACCACAGTGTTGGGTACATGCTCCAGGAGGATGCTCGACGTTTTGAAATCTCCGATGATGGTACTCAGCTAGAGGAAGTCGGTAACATGAGCCCAGACAGGTGCCCAAGAAGGACAGCAATCTGGAAGTCATGTTCCCCCTGCTGCAACATACTGCCAGGTTTGCTCCAGTGATGAGGAGGGAGGGCATGATGAGGTCACTGACTCCACGTGGGTGCCTGATAGGAGAGAGGAGGAGGAGGAGGCACATCACCAATGAGGCAGGATGCCCTCCAGGGGCCAGCCTAAGGGCAGCACACTGACTGCATCAGACCGCAGAGCTCCGCATGTGCAGGGCGCTGCTGTCTTTGCACGTTATTCCAAAAGTTCTTTGGTGTGGGCCTTTTTTGAGACGAGTGCATCAGATCCCACCGTTGCTATTTGCAACATATGTCTCAAGCGTATCTCACGTAGCCAAAACATCTCCCGCTTGGGCACCACATGCTTGACCAGACATATGTTGACCTGCCATGCAGGTCATTGGCAAGCGTACCTAAAAGACCCACACCAAAGAACAAAGAGGACCTCTCCTTGCTCCTCATCAGCTGGGATCTCCAACCCCACTATACCTTCAGTCCTCTCTGAGACCTGCACTGAGAGGAATGAAGGTGTAGAATTAGCTGTGTCACAGCCAAGTACTTGCGGGCAATCTGCTATCGGTACACCGACGTCAGATTGTACCAGGCAAATTTCCCTGCCCCAGCTGCTGCACCGCAGAAAGAAGTTCACTTCCAGCCATCCACATGCCTAACGGTTGAATGCTAGCTTGGCAAAATTGGTAGCACTTCAACTGCTACCTTTTCAGTTGGTAGACTCTGCCCCCTTCTGTGAGTTTGTGGAATGTGCGGTTCCTCAGTGGCAGGTTCCCAAACGGCACTTTTTCTCACGCGCCACTTTACAGGCATACTATAGACACCCCCCAGGTACGATATTTAAAGGAATATTTAAAATGTTTTTCACATTAAGCATCATTAAAATCATTGCTCCCGAAAAAACGTTAGTTTTTAAAACTTTTTTTGCATTGATACCTGTCTCCTGGTGCAGGACCAGGGTCCCAAACCCTTTTTAGAACAATCCAATGCAAATTAGCCCTTAAATTTGGTATTTTTGATTTTGAACGTTCGAGTCCCATAGACTTCAATAGGGTTCTAACGTTCGTGTGAAGTTTCAGTCCGTTCGCAGGTTCTGGTGCGAACCGAACCGGGGGGTGTTCGGCTCTTCCCTACTGTGGAGGCAGGCGATGGGGTCATGTTATGAGAGATTCTGGGGGTTGCCTGAGGTGTGTAGGCTAAAGTGGCTGGGACAATGACTTGTCTGCATTCTGCTTGTCCCCCTGTGTGCATGTCTCGTGGCTGAGACGTGGCCGCCATCTTGGATTCAGCCTGGATTTCCTCGGCAGAGAATTGTGGTCCCAGGTCCCGGCTGACCGAACTGCCTGGCATAGGAGTGTTGCAGGGGTGTTTCCCGAGCAATTCCTGTTGATCGCGGGAGTCCTGCTGGCTTGAATCCGGGGCTAGGGCAGCTTGCTGGCTCGGGCAGTGAAGAGCTTCCGGCTTACGCGGCCATATTGGAAGCTCGAAATTTATAGGATCTTAAGTTATCAGGATACATATAAGGAGCTACTCAATAATCCTACCTCCTCTTTCAAAAAGGAGCTACAGAATCTCATCACTAAGGGGTATGATTTAAACATTTTAAATAAAAAGGAAAGAGCATTTTTAGTACCGTTAGCACCCAGAATCCCGACAATGTATTACTTGCCCAAAATCCATAAGGACCCTGTACACCCTCCAGGACACCCTATCGTGAGTGGCATGGTCATGGCGTGGTGTGGTCAGACGTACACCCTTGTACCTTAAGGATACCAGGGATACCATTAGACTACTGGAAGGTTTAGATGTACAGGGTGACTACATTATGGCCACCGCCGATTTCGCGTCTTTGTATACTTACATACCCCACCAGTTGGAAATAGAAGCAGTCCATCACTTTTTGAATCATGAACATTCCCTCACCAAACTTCAGAGTGGATACATTATTGAACTATTATAGTTTGCTACAAAACATAACTACTTCTGGTTCGATAACCCTTTTTACTTTCAGCAGAAAGACATGGCAATGGGGGCTAAATTTGCCCCCAGCCTCGCCAATCTGTTTATGGCCAAATGGGAGGAGGATGTCATCTTTGCCCAAGAAGGACCGTCATTAGTTCTGTGGTAGGGATGAGCTTCGAGTTCGAGTCGAACTCAAGTTCAACTCAAACATTGGCTGTTCGCCAGTTCGCCGAACAGCAAACAATTTGGGGTGTTTGCGGCAAATTCGAAAGCCACGGAACACCCTTTAAAGTCTATGGGAGAAATCAAAAGTGCTTATTTTTAAAGGCTTATATGCATGGTCCCCCAGGGGACAAGGATCAATGCAAAAAAAAGTTTCAAAAACGTCTGTTTTTTCGGGAGCAGTGATTTTGATAATGCTTAAAGTGAAACAATAAAAGTGTAATATTCCTTTAAATTTCGTACCTGGGGATGTCTATAGTATGCCTGTAAAGGGGTGCATGTTTTCCATGTTTAGAACAGTCTGACAGCAAAATGACATTTCAAAGAAAAAAAAGTCATTTAAAACTACTCGTGGCTATTAATGAATTGCCGGTCCGACAATACACGTAAAAGTTCATTGATAAAAACGGCATGGGAATTCCCCACAGGGGAACCCCCAACCAAAATTTTAAAAAAAATGACATGAGGGGCACCTCTAAATTCCATACCAGGCCCTTCAGGTCTGGCATGGATTTTAAGGGGAACCCCGTACCAAAATTAAAAAAAAAATGGCGTGGGGTCCCCCAAAAATCCATACCTGACCCTTATCCAAGCACACAACCTGGCAGGCCGCAGGAAAAGAGGGGGGGACAAGAGAGCGCCCCCCCTCCTGAACTGTACCAGGCCACATGCCCTCAACATTGGGAGGGTGCTTCTATCTTCCTTCGGTTTCTTCCTCCATCTTCTTCTTCTTCTGGTTCTTCCTCCGGTGTTCTCGTCCGGCATCTTCCTTTGCGGCGTCTTCTTCCCTTCTTCTCCTTGGGCCGCTCCGCATCCATGATAGCATGGAGCGAGGCTCCCGCTGGGTGACGCTTCTCCTCTTCTGACGGTTCTTAAATAACGGGGGGGGGCGGAGCCACCGGTGACCCCGCCCCCTCTGACGCACGGGGACTTGGCGGGGACTTCCCTGTGGCGTTCCCCGTGACGTCAGAGGGGGCGGGGTCACCTGTTACGTAACCCCACCCCCTTCTGATGTCACGGGGTATGCCACAGGGAAGTCCCGTCAAGTCCCCGTGCGTTAGAGGGGGAGCGAGGTCAGCGGGTGGCCCCGCCCCCTCATTATTTAAGAACCGTCAGAAGAGGAGAAGCGTCACACAGTGGGAACCTCCCTCCATGCCATCATGGATGCGGAGCGGCCCGAGGAGAAGAAGATAAGAAGACGCCGCGGAGGAAGATGCCGGACGAGAACACCGGAGGAAGAACCAGAAGAAGAAGAAGACGGAGGAAGAAACCGAAGGAGGATAGAAGATAGAAGATAGAAGAAAGAAGATAGAAGATAGAAGAAAGAAGAAGCATTTAAATAAAGTAATTGTCAAAAACTGTCTCTTGTTATTTTTAACATTTTTAACACTTTTTTTGTGAAATGGTAGGGGTACTTTTGTACCCCCTTACCATTTCACACAGGGGGGAGGCCCGGGATCTGGGGGTCCCCTTGTTAAAGGGGGCTTCCAGATTCCGATAAGCCCCCCTCCCGCAGACCCCCACAACCACCCCCCCACAAGGGTTGTAGGGATTAGACCCTTGTCCCCATCAACATGGGGACAAGGTGTTTTGGGGGGCTACCCCAAACCACCCTCCCAATGTTGAGGGCATGTGGCCTAGTATGGTTCAGGAGGGGGGGCTCTCTCTCATCCCCCCTCTTTTCCTGCAGCCTGTCAGGTTGCGTGCTCGGATAAGGGTCTGGTATGAATTTTTGGGGGGACCCAATGCCATTTTTTTTAAAATTTTGGCGCGGGGCTCCCCTTAAAATCCATACCAGACCTGGAGGGTCTGGTATAGATTTTGAGGGGGACCCCTAGCCATTTTTTTAAAAATTTTGGCCGGGGTTCTCCTTAATAACCATACCAGACCTGAAAGGCCTGGTATGGAATTTGGGGGGACCCCCCACGTCATTTTTTTTTTTAAATTTTGGTTCGGGGTTCCCCTGTGGGGAATTCCCATGTGGGGAATTCCCATGCCTTTTTTATCAATGAACTTTAATGTGTATTGTCGGACCGGCAATTCGTTAATAGCCGCGAGTAGTTTTAAATGACTTTTTTCCTTTGAAATGTCATTTTGCTGTCAGACTGTTCTAAGCACGGGAAACATGCGCCCCTTTACAGGCATACTATAGACACCCCCCCAGGTATGAAATTGAAAGGGATATTACACTTTTATTGTTTCACTTTAAGCATTATTAAAATCACTGCTCCCGAAAAAACGGCCCTTTTTGAAACTTTTTTTGCATTGATCCATGTCCCCTGGGGCAGGACCCGGGTCCCCAAACACTTTTTATGACAATAGCTTGCATATAAGCCTTTAAAATTAGCACTTTTGATTATTCATGTTCGTGTCCCATAGACTTTAACGGTGTTCGCATGTTCGAACTAATTTTTTGCCTGTTCGCAAGTTCTGGTGCGAACCGAACAGGGGGGTGTTCGGCTCATCCCTATTCTGTGGGCTAGGTACATCCAGGGCTGGTGCAAGGATTTTTGACACCCTAGGCGAGACCTCATTTTGCCGCCCCCCTTGGCTCCACCCCTGACTCCACCCCCTTTGCCCTGCCCATGTACACCCCACCTTTTTAATGACAGCTACTATTTTGCATGCAACACTTTGCTAGACCAGCTAATTGTGTTTGTAGAGGCCTGCTGACAGCCTTGAAACAGAATTAAACCCTCCTATATTTTACAACCAAGGAAGCTGCTTCTGTTCAAACTGCAGCTGCCATGGTGCTGCACATGTGATCAGTTATGACACCAGCCATATGATGCTTTGACAGTTTGGTTGAGGAATTAAGCAAATGTGACAGTTATCAATCCCAACATTCCAGGAATATAGCTTTTTTTTTAAACCATTAAATCAATGGGTTTAGTTCCACTTTATGATTTACTTCTGCTCAGGGGTTCTGGGCTTCAACAAAATGTCAGCCTCCGGCAAGAAGAAACAGGTGCAATGCTGGATGCAATTTACAGCAAACACTGATTTTGGTAGCATAATTACTAATGTGAAATATATGTTCATTGCTAAAGAACATTATTTTTTAACCAGTTTAAACGCTTTATTGTGGAAACAGTATGGGAGGAAGTTAATAAAGGGAGGGAACTGGGGGGAGTTATTGATGGAGGGGACCAGACGAGACCAGAGGTTTTTGTGTGTGTGTGTGTGTGTGTGTGTAAGGGATGCATTGCGTGTTTCGCTGTCTGTGTGTAACTGTAAGGGTTGCCCATCAAATGCCATCTCACCAGTGTCCATCAAATGCAGACTCACCTCTGCCCATCAAATGCAGCCTCACCAGCACCCATCAAGGCCACTTCACCAGTGCCAATCAATGCAGCCTCACCTGTGCCCATCAAATGCAGTCTCACCTCTGCCCATCAAATTCCATCTCACCAGTGCCCATCAAATACCGGTTTACCTGCGCCCATCAAATACAGACTCACCAGCGCCCATCAAATACAGATTTACCTGCGCCCATCAAATACAGACTCACCAGCGCCCATCAAATACAGACTCACCAGCGCCCATCAAATACAGATTTACCTGCGCCCATCAAATACAGACTCACCAGCGCCCATCAAATACAGATTTACCTGCGCCCATCAAATACAGACTCACCAGCGCCCATCAAATACAGACTCACCAGCGCCCATCAAATACAGATTTACCTGCGCCCATCAAATACAGACTCACCAGCGCCCATCAAATACAGACTCACCAGCGCCCATCAAATACAGACTCACCAGCGCCCATCAATACCACTTCACCAGCGCCCATCAATGCCGCTTCACCAGCGCCCATCAAATACAGACTCACCAGCTCCCATCAATGCCGCTTCACCAGCGCCAATCAAATACAGACTCACCAGCGCCCATCAATGCCGCTTCACCAGCGCCAATCAAATACAGACTCACCAGCGCCCATCAATGCCGCTTCACCAGCGCCAATCAAATACAGACTCACCAGCGCCCATCAATGCCGCTTCACCAGCGCCAATCAAATACAGACTCACCAGCGCCCATCAATGCCGCTTCACCAGCGCCCATAAAATACAGACTCACCAGCGCCCATCAATGCCGCTTCACTAGCGCCAATCAAATACACTCACCAGCGCCCATCAACACCGCTTCACCAGCGCCAATCAAATACAGACTCACCAGCGCCCATCAACGCCGCTTCACCAGCGCCCATCAACGCCGCTTCACCAGCGCCAATCAAATACAGACTCACCAGCGCCCATCAATGCCGCTTCACCAGCGCCAATCAAATACAGACTCACTAGCGCCCATCAACGCCGCTTCACCAGCGCCAATCAAATACAGACTCACCAGCGCCCAGACTTGGGGGGGTACATTTGGCAGATCAGTCAATATAATACATATACACTCACACACATTTTAAAATTACATTTCATTGTCATCACATATACCATCTCATTAACTCTTTTACTTACCACACCAGTAAAACCTGTTCCTCACTGGCACCAACTCTGCTGCACTGCCTGTGTACCTGCCAGGCTGCCTGCTGCCTCTGTGTCGGTGCGATGCCTCTTCCCGTTCTAGCCAGCCCAGGC
This sequence comes from Aquarana catesbeiana, assembly GCF_042186555.1. NCBI lineage: Eukaryota > Metazoa > Chordata > Amphibia > Anura > Ranidae > Aquarana > Aquarana catesbeiana. Next base: position 170,884,234 of record NC_133336.1, on the reverse strand, counting down.
TCACCTGTCCCCAAGTCCGGAGAGCCGCTGCCATGCTGTATCCCATGATGCATGCATCCTCCATCCATACTCCACTCCAGGAGAGCGGGGAGTCTGTGCTGCTGGACTGACATGGACACACACTGTAGAGCGGAGAGCGGCCTCTGCGAGTCGGCGGGATATGACATGTCACAGACTGACAGTCTGAGAGCGGAGGGGATGGCATGGGGGGGGGGGGCGGCTTCTGCCTGACACTGACACACAGAGAACTGGACTGGACACATGTTACTGGTTCGCTGCATGATAGCAGAGCACAGAGGGGGGATTACTGTCTATGTAGACTGTAAACACATCGGCGGGGGGGGGGTGGGTGGCGGCATTTGCTGTTTGACACGGCAGGGTAGTTGCAAAGACAGTGCAGGAGTAAAATAGCCAGCTGCCGGGCGCCCTAGGTGGCAGTGCGCCCTAGGCGGTTGCCTAATCCGCCTAGTGGTAGCACCGGCCCTGGGTACATCAACGACATCCTCCTCCTATGGGATGGCAGTGCGGACTCTTTAGACCAATTCTTTATTTCTTTGAACAGAAACGATAGAGGTATATCTCTGTCCTATAAGTCTAGCCAAAATAAAATGAACTTTTTAGATCTTGAATTTGAGATTAGGGATCAACAGTTTAAATTTCAAACTTATTTTAAACCAACTGATTGCAACGGCTTTATCCCCATGGATAGTTGCCACCATAGATCTTGGCTCTGTTCTGTCCCACGTAGTCAATTTCTGCAGTTACGCAAAAATTGTTCTGGCACTGAGACTTTTAAAACGCAAACCATGGTTCTCAGACAGAGGTTTCTTGACAAGGGTTATGACCAGATTGAAGTAGATTTTGAGTTACAGAACACTTTAGGAGTCGACAGTGGTTCACTATTGGTTGTGAAACCCTGACGAGACCCAGATGACAGCTTCAAATGTTCAATGGTCACTACATTCTCTGTACAGCATAAACAAATCAAGATGATCACGAATAAACATGGGAACATACCTAAAAGTGACCGTATTCTAGGTACCTTGTTGCCCGATCAGGCCAAAGTCATTTATACGGGTGCTCCTTCTCTACAGAGCAGAATTGCACCCAATATTATTAATTCACCAGATTGTGCCTCATTTTTCCACAATTTGGTTGGTTATTACCCAAGCAAAAAGTGCAGCGTTTGCCAACACAACACGGGGAAAGCAGAAAACCACAGAATTTAAATCTACCGTAGCTAACTGCATGTACCCTATTAAACAATTTTGCACACGTGCCACAAAGCATGTTGTCTATTAGATAACCTGCCCTTGTGGCAAAAAATATGTCGGACGAACGATTTAAATATTTACGATCAGAGTCAATGAACATATTGCTTTAATTAAAAGTGGAGACACAAAACACAGTATACCTAGAGATTATACAGTACCACAACCGGGATCATAAAGGAAAAGAGTCTTTAGTTTAGTTATTGGAGAGGGGGGGGCATGACCAGAGGGGTCTCACGTCTTGAGACCTTCTGGATCTATGAGTTGCAGTCCCACTCCCCGTTCAGTATGAATGGGGAGTGGGATATCAACGCCTTTATCAACAAGACGTAAATCTAATTGGAAACTCTGGGTTTTTACTATTTACTCGTTTTAATTTTAATTTTATTTCACCATAATATCAATGTATCATCATGATATCAATAATATCATCATGTTTGACATTGTTCACGATTTATGGATATTCATAGTTGTTGAGCCAAGTTGAGTGTCAGTCCCGCTGGACTGTCATAAAACAACTTTTAAAAATAAGCAAGAGTTTTCACAATTCATTTTCTATTTTTTTATTTTTTATTTATTTTTCATTTTTCATTCTATTACAATTTATAGAATCTTTAAGTATTTTTGTAATTTTTATCATTCTATGTTCATTTAGCACATGACTATTGTCTAATACGTTTTTTGGTCTATTTAAGGATGTTGCCGATATAGGTTTGATCTCGTTATTTTTTGTGAGACTACTCCTTTGACCACCCATCCTTGGTGACTGATAGCATGCTGTTGTGGGTTACTAGCTGTCTGTTATTTGAAATCAGTCTCATAGGGTGTTTGGAGTGAATTTAAAACTAGGTTTCATCTTGATTCTTGGTATCTGAAAACGAGGCTTGACTTATTTTGTCAAGAAGGCGCCAAATGGATGATGTCGGCGCCACGTCTACGATCCTCTCTTTAGAGCGAGGCGTGACGCGCATGTTCTTATGTCTTCCGGCCATGACAGGAAGTGATCCATCTTTTATAGTAAGGCTTGCAAAGCACGCCGCGTTGCCATCTTGTTGTTACAGGAAGCGACTGCGAAATTACACTTCCGCATTTGATGACACACCACGAGTCTGTATCTCATCATTGGGGTCAAACTTTGTATATAAACGCAATGGCTACAATGGGCTAGCACCCCAGATGATGTCTTCTTAGACAAAACGTGGCAGCTCGGGCTCCACTACTGCCATTATACATGTACCAAAAGCGCTGTTCATCTTCTCAAATGTGAGTTTTTTACCTTTAAATAAATATCCAATATATTTTTTACGGAATCACGCTATGTGCCATTTTGTTCTCCTTCTTAACTTTACATATGAATGCATGGAAGAATCTATCCATCTTGCTCCTTGAATACTTACCTTGGAGGTTACTACCCTTGGGAGCTATTTGAAGACTTGTGGGAATACCTGATTCATTTATTAAAGGTCGCCTTATTTGATGCCCTCATCTTTGGTGCACTCCACCACAAGCCTGTTTGACCCTCTGTCACCATAAGTCACTTATGATGAAACACGTAGGGCAGAGCTACGTGCTAACGTCATCACGTTCTCCCGTTCCAGGAAGTGAGGGTGGATTTGTTGTACTTGCCAGCTGGATGAGATTTTCTTTGTACAATCATTTTAATTCTTTATGTAAGTGCCATTTTTGGCTTAATAAATATTGTTTTGAGGATTTTACATTATGTGGAGTGTTTGCCTTTATATCCCTTCATGACTGCTGCTTGGATGGTGATAGGAGGAGGATTTCTATGAGGATTTTTGTTGCCCTAGACGAGTACCAGCGAAAGTGATGTGGTTCTGATACATTCTTTAATCTTTGAGCTGCATATGACTTCTCTTTAGTTAGAGGTGTCAAGGAACAGCATCGCACTATGCTCAGATATCAGATATTACAGCCAAACATACAACACTAGCCGACACTAGCTTGTAGGAACATGGAATATTTATTTGAACAAACTCACACAACTATATACTCCAGGAGGACATCCCCCCCATCATAATACCCTAGCAATACAAACTGTAACCAGAAACAGAATTAACATAGCTAATTAACTAGTCACTTAAAGCAGCCGAGGGGACTTTATGCCCACCTGGCCATTGTTGTGATTAATCAGGATTTCACTACAGGTCAGACTTGTTCCCCCCGAGCTTCACACAGTAGATTACACATTATCATAAGTATAAACACGGGACACCTTCACACAATAGCAGGATCCCCCAGTAGCAGACGGACCGTCTCCTACATTGTACAGAGGCCAATGTGATCAGCTTATTCAATTAACATGTATAGTTCAGAATCATCTCCCAGGAAATATACAAAGACTTTTCCTTTCCTTTTATTGTGGATAAATATTACTGTCCCATCCAAAGTAATCCAAGCTACATTCTCAATGTCCATTGAATAGCTGTCCATCATTTTCTTGGTTACCCTGTGCCCCTAATAGACACAGGGGGACTTAGCATAAAATAAAAGAAAAAAACGCGCAGAAAAATAGTGTAAACACATTATAGCTGCACGAATAAAACACCAATACCTGTGTACAATAAAGTTAAAAGGAAAACAAACGTGCGCTCATAATAAACATTCATATTAAACTAATCATAATCTGTGTGAAGAATAAATAATCAAAATTCCTATAAAAACAAAATGAAAATATACATCAAAAATAATATTGATAATTAATGAGTAGTGGGGAACTGTGAAAAGCGTGCTTAAAACATAAATCATAACACTTCAAAAAAAATTTTCACAACCCAAATGGATAAATAACAGTCCTTAGATGGAAAAAAATTATCCGGGAAAAGATAGTTGGATAGTGGATAAAAAACAAAGGAGGGGCTCCGATGGTGTAGTAGAATTTTAAAATTTATTGCTAATTAAAACAATAGAGTCACAAAAAATAAACTCCATAAATGCAATGTAAAAAAGCCGGCATAAAAATAGCAAACACCCGTGCAGATCATGGGACGGACTGAGTGATGGCTTACGATGCGTAGCCACGCCCTACTAGTTTTGTTACATCTAACGTCTTCAAAGGGGCACAGGGGCACAGGGGGACTTAGACATAGGAGGTGCATGGGGAGCTGAAGCAAGGGTTTCCCAACCTCTTCAAGGGGTTCTGGGTTCCACCAGCCCCCCGCCCAAAGTGACTCCCGTCACAAGAGGGTAATTTACAGTTAGTAATCCTGCATTTGTTCCATTGAGGTGGTGGTTTTGAAGACAGATTCCAATACGCATTGGTGGTGATTAACTGATCATTGGTTATAATTCATAGTTACATAGTTAGTCTGGTTGAAAAAAGACACAAGTCTATCTAATTCAACCATGAAAAGGGAAACAATAAATAAAACATCCAACAAAAAATGGAAAACAAATCATACAATCCCATATACACAATCCTATGCCTACAGCTGATCCAGAAGAAGGCAAAAAAAAAAAAAACAGCAAAGCATGAAGCAATTTGCTCCAGCAGGGAAAAAAAGGCATATTCCCTGGATCAACTTTACCTATAAATGTTAGTATCCAGTTATATTATGTACATTTAGGAAAGAATCCAGGTCTTTTTTAAAGCAATCTACTGAGCTGGCAAGAACCACCTCTGGAGGGAGTCTATTCCACATTTTCACAGCTCTTACTGTGAAGAAGCCTTTCTGTATTTGAAGATTACATTTCTTTTCCTCTAGATATAAGGAGTGCCTTCTTGCCCTCTGTAATGACCTTGAGGCTGGGTTCACTGCAGTATGAAATGGCTCACAGCAGGGGTCCAGTGCATCTCTGTTCACCGGTTCAGATCTGATTTCAGTCTGAATTTTTGGCTGAATTTGGACCTGAAACAGACCAGAAGATGCACAGGACTCCTGTGCAATTCATTTTGGAAATGTGTGAACCAGCTCCATTGAGAGCCAGTCACAATCTCCATGCGGAGAAACCCACATCCAATTCGCAATAGTGTGAATGGGGGGTACTTTGTGGGGGAGGGGCCAGGAGCGCCAGAGGGGGACCCGAGAAGAGGAGGATCTGTGTAAAACCATTGCACTGAGCAGATAAGTAAAGCATGCTTGTTAAATCTAAAAGTAAAAATCAAGCCTTTAGAATCACTTTAACTATTGTATACACAGACTGTGCTGCTGCTTAGTAGTATACCAATGTAATGTTAACTTAAAGAGGGAGTCCCGCGAAAAAAAAAAATGTAAAAGTCAGCAGCTACAAATACTGTAGCTGCTGACTTTTAAAATAACTACACTCACCTGTCCCAGGGTCCAGCGATGTCGGCACCCGAGACCGAATTGTCCCTCGGTCCTCGGGTGCTGCCATTCTCTGTAAGGGAATCAGGAAGTGAAGCGCTGCAGCTTCACTTCCCGGTTCCCTACTGCGCATGCGCGAGTCGCGCTGCGCTTCCTAACTGGTCCCAGCTGTCTCTGGGACCTGTCTGGGTCCCAGCAGACAGCGCGGTGGGGATGGGAAGAGGCATAGACTCCCGTGGGAGTCTATGCCGGAAGTGGGTGCAAATACCTGAAAGGTGCCAAATGTGACACCGGAGGGGGGGGGGGGGGGGTTCCGAAAAGCGGAGGTTCAATTTTTGTGTGAACCTCCGCTTTAACCTTTTCACTGGCACTAATATAAGGGTCAAAACAGAACTGACTCCAGCAGGGCAGCTCGGTATCCCCTATGGCAGCTGCATTCCCTTATGCTATACACACAAGGTCGCTTCAGCAACCATGAACTCATAGTAGAAGAATTCATGAATATATGTGATCAGTGGCTGAAAAGTTGCCTATTGCAGCCATTCATAAAAAGGATAATTCCCTCCTCTTCCACCACAGCCCTGCAGGGTGTTTTCCTTCCTCAATGTGCTCCCCATTTCCTGCTGTCTCTGCTACCTGTTAACCCCCCCCCCCCGTGCATCCTTTTGCAGTGCTGCTTCCCACCTTCTCCTTGTGTACCTTGCATCTGTTGGACCTTCCTCCATCCCTTACCACTGATGAGAATGACATTCTGGTCTCATGGCTTTTCTCTTCATGATGAGGAACGGGGAGGTCAATGAGGTAGCTGATGAGAGAGTGAGGCAGTAGTTGCCTGCCTAGAGAACATACTGTTTAATTAAGACCTCAAACAGAACCATTTTATAAGGGATTAGTCACTCCTGACTGACTAACGTGTGCATGTAAACTACAGCTTAAGTCACTGAACTCTGTAACCAGGCTATTTACAACAAGTAGTGAGGAGACACAGGAAATGTGAAAAGGTGCCCGCAGTTCTACCTGCTGGCTGAATAGACAGCTACATAATACCTGACTAAAATGTAACATTTTATTGTATTGTTATATTTTCAAAATGCTTGTTGTGGAAAAATATATAAAACCACTATACATTACCATATTTGTTTTACATGATCATCTAATTGCAGCTCATAAAAAATGAAATTATCTTTATCCCTAGCTTGAGTTTAAGTGTTCAGGTAGACTGCTTGCTGGTTTTCTCTCCTTCAACATTAGTCCTTAAGCCTTTCAGTTGGGATCACACGACTAATGCCTTGTTATTTGGTCAAGCGATTGGTACCAGAAGGATCCCCTTATGTAACCATCAACTGTATATTTCAAGTTTAAAAATATTTGGGCATTAATAATTGATGCAAAAACTTGATTCATGAACATTTTTTCATTTTTGTATTTTAGAGTTGTTCACACCTCCAGTTCTAAGAGTGATAGAAGGTGATCACACCACGCTAACTTGTGACACCAGCCTCAGTCCACTAAGAGAGACAACAGAATTGCACTTTTCTTTCTATAGAGATGGACAGAATGTTCAGAGTTATAGTACAGCTAGTAGATTTTCTATTCCATCTGCCTCGATGAAGGATTCTGGGAGTTACACGTGTCAAGTGAGAACTTTGACCAACGAAGTGGAGAAGACCAGTATGCCCCTTCACGTAGAAGCTAAAAGGAAAGGTGGGAAAAAAATAATGTTGCTTACAATGTCATATAGATTAACTAGTTTATTGTACTTTTGTTCATTTTTTTGTTTGTAGCCGGGGTATATGAAGAGAGTGGTTTTAACTCTCCTTGGGGGAAGACTTTGCAGATCTTAAGCAATGAGCTTGTGGATTAACTGGCCCATAAGGGGATTCACAAGCTCTGCCGCTACCATCTGTAAGCATGTATACAGTAGGTTAGAGTAAGTGGCTTTTTGAACAAGTCATAACTATTATGCCGTATACACACGATCGGACTTTCCGCCAACAAAACTGTGGATTTTTGTTCGAAGTTTGTTGGCTCAAACTTGTCTTGCATACACACGGTCACACAAATGTTGGCCAACAATTATGAATGTGGGAACGTGGTGATGTAAAACACGTATGACCAGCCGAGAAAAGGGAAGTTCAATAAGCAGTGCGGCTACTTCTGCTTGATTCCAAGCATGCGTGAACTTTTGTGCGACGGACTTGTGTACACACGATCGCCAAGTTTTGTTGGCGGAAGATTTGAGAACCTGGTATCAAACATTTGTTGGTGGAAAGTCCGATAGCAAATGTTCGATGGAGCATACACACGGTCGGACTTTCCGACAACAAGCTCACATCCAACATTTCCCGTCGGAAAGTCCGACCGTGTGTATGCAGCATTAGGGTCAAGAATTATGAGGATATAGTTAAGTGTTAGGATAAGGTTACATTTAGGTGTTACATTAAGGGTTAAATTGAACCTA